>NW_028122236.1:0-63285 GCF_965194805.1 Balaenoptera borealis
TCTCCATGCACATTCCAATGTAATTTACAAACTAGGAACACGACTTCCAGAAAGGCTCTGCTGCCCTAGTACCCAGATATGGGAATGGAGATATGCTGCCTGCTTGAGGCCACTTCCCACAACAGCAGCTTTAAACCCATTGCTAAAGGTCACTAAATATTCACCAAACTTGCAGTTCGCTAAAAGACACCTGCTTTCTAAAAAAATTCTGGAGTGGAAAATCGACCAAAAATTTCAAAAGAGGGCAACCTTCCAAGAACACAATTTCAAGAGTTCTATTGTACTCCCAATTGTTTCCTTTTTTTTAACAGAAAAGAAAACGGTGGAGAAAAATGATGAGTTTTACGAATTTTCAAAGACATGCAAACCCAAATTACAAAAACCTATCAGCTCACAGCAGCCAGAAGGGCCATTAGCATAAATGCTGCAAACAATATATGCTGAAGCGATTGTGGAGAAATGCGTACCCTCGATTCTAAGGGGGGACGTGGTAAGAGCCACTAATGAAAACACAAAGAAGGTGCTTTGAAAAGGGAAACACGGTGCTACCAGTCAATCAATTACACCCACTGCTGGGCCTATCACCTGAGAAAATGAGAATCGAAAAGTCACAGCCTGGCAATCCTGCACTCCAACAATATTTACCATAGCCAACACTTGGAAGCAATGAAAATGTCCATCAACCGAGGAATGCACAAAGTAGAAGTGGTCCACGTACACAGTGGAAAATTACTCCAATAAAAAATAAAAATTAAATGTAACAATCCAACAAAAGTAAGGAGACATCAGCTTGTGTGGGTTTGTCCGGGCACACTCCACTCTAATTTATAACCGAGAAACACCACAGGCCGCAAGGGCTTTTCCCTAGTTACCAGGGTTGGGGACATAGAAAGGCTGCCGCCCTCTGGCAGTTACCTGCAAAAGCAGCTTTAAAGCCTGTGCTAATGGTCACTTCATAGGAACAAGTACTGCAGAACTGTAAATGAAACAGGCCCTCAAAATGTCTTGAGGGAGGTAAAGGCCAAAACATTTCAAAATGTGACACATACTTAAAGAGAACACTTTGAAGAACTAAGGGGTAATCACAGCTTGAAAAATAGCAAAGGACATGCCTTAAAGCTCAATTTCAACAGATTATGTGGCACATTCGAATTCAACCACAGAGAGGTATCAGCTCACACTTGTCAGAATAACCATCAGCAAGAAAACTACAAACACTAAATGCTGAAAGTGTTGTGGAGAAATGCATACCCTCAACTTCAAAGGGGACGTAACTTGGAAAGGGCCACGAATGAGAACAGAATGGAGGTGCCTTAAAAAGGTAAACATTGAGCTACTATATGATCCAGCAGGCCCACTCCTCGACGTAAAACCTAAGAAGAGAGAATTGGAAAGACACAGGCAGGCAAATCTGCACTGCACAGTATTACAATAGCCAAGATATGGAAGTAACCAAAAAGTCCACCAACAGATGGATGGACAAAGAAGAACTCCTCCATGTACAGATGGAATATTCGCTAGTGAAAAAAATGAAACAATGCCGTTTGCAGCACCATAGATGAGTCTAGACGTAATCACGCCACGTGTAGTAAGTGAGAAAGCAAACGACACATATCCTATCATATCACTTTTAAGAGTTACTTAAAAATTGATACCAATGAAGATATTTCCACAGAGAAAGGCAATCACAGATTCATTAAAAAACTTATGGTTCACCAAATAGAAAGGGATGAGGATTGGATACATTGCCACATTGGGGTTAACAGAGATATACAAACCATGTGAAATATATAACCACCAAAGACGTACGGAAGACCAGGAGAAGACTACTCAACATTGTGTCATAACCTACATGGGAAAAGGAGGCGAGGAACAATAGATACATGTATATGTGTGAAAGAACCACATCTTGCACACCTAGAACAAACAAACCATTGTAATCATATTTACTGGGATAAAAAATAAAAAGTAAACTACAAATATGAACAAGAAGTAATGAGACATAAACTTAAAGGGCTTTTCCCTGGCACATTCCATTCTAATTTACAACCTACAACACCACTTCCATTAAGGCTCTGTTTCCCTAGTAACCAAATATGGTAAAGGGGAAATGCTGCCACCTTGTGGCCGTTTCCTGCAAGAACAGCTTTAAACTCACAGCGAATGGTCACTTAACATTCCCAAGGACTCAGGGCTGTAAAGAACACCTGCCCTAAAAAATTGTGCTGAAGGAGGGAATGGACAAAACAATTCAAAACAGGCAAATGTTTCAAGAAGAGAGTATGAAGAGTTAAGTTTTACTCACGCTCTTTTAAAAAAAAGGAAAATGGATAAAAGCTCAACCTCAGGGAGTGTTAGACCCATGCAATCTAATCTACAAAAAGTTTCAACTTACACCAGTCGACTGACCATGAGCAAAAAGTCTACAAACAATAAATGCTGAAGGGGTTTTAGGGAACTGTGTACCCTCTACCTGCTGGTGAGACGTAAAGGGGTAACAGCCAATAATGAGAACAGAAAGGAGCTGTGTTTAAAAGTAAAAATGGAGGCACCATTCAATCCAGCAGGCGCACCAATGGACCTCTCACCTGAGAAGACAAGAATCGAGAAGACACAGGCCGCAAAAGCTGCAGTGCAGCCTTATTCACAATAGCCAAGACAGTGGAGCAATCAAAATGTCCAACAACAGGTGAATGGATAAAGAAGAAGTGGTCCATGTACACAATGGAATAATAGCCATGGAAAACAATGAACCACTGCTCTCTGAGGCACCACAAATGAGTCTGGAGATAATCACGAAACATGAGGTAAGTCGGAAAGCAAAAGACCTATATTCTATGATATCACTTATAGGCGTTATCTAATAACTGACACAAAGGAACATATTTCCACAGAGAAAGACACTCACAGACTTAGAAAACAAACTATGCTCATCTAAAAGGAAAGGTGGGGGGAATGGATAAATTAAGATTAGTGTTACTATATGTATACAAACACATATTATATCCATATCTCAAAAAGACCAACCATATAGCAAGGGAGGTCTGCGGAACCGACAGTAACATTTTACATGGGAAGAGGATCTGTACTTGAATAGACATATATAATGTACAAACGAACCAGATTGTGTACACCTAGGACAAACAATATTCTCAGCTTTACCCCAATTAAAAAAAATTTTAAAACCAAGAAGAAATAATGAGACATATACTTATGGGGCTTTCTCCATGCACATTCCAATGTAATTTACAAACTAGGAACACGACTTCCAGAAAGGCTCTGCTGCCCTAGTACCCAGATATGGGAATGGAGATATGCTGCCTGCTTGAGGCCACTTCCCACAACAGCAGCTTTAAACCCATTGCTAAAGGTCACTAAATATTCACCAAACTTGCAGTTCGCTAAAAGACACCTGCTTTCTAAAAAAATTCTGGAGTGGAAAATCGACCAAAAATTTCAAAAGAGGGCAACCTTCCAAGAACACAATTTCAAGAGTTCTATTGTACTCCCAATTGTTTCCTTTTTTTTAACAGAAAAGAAAACGGTGGAGAAAAATGATGAGTTTTACGAATTTTCAAAGACATGCAAACCCAAATTACAAAAACCTATCAGCTCACAGCAGCCAGAAGGGCCATTAGCATAAATGCTGCAAACAATATATGCTGAAGCGATTGTGGAGAAATGCGTACCCTCGATTCTAAGGGGGGACGTGGTAAGAGCCACTAATGAAAACACAAAGAAGGTGCTTTGAAAAGGGAAACACGGTGCTACCAGTCAATCAATTACACCCACTGCTGGGCCTATCACCTGAGAAAATGAGAATCGAAAAGTCACAGCCTGGCAATCCTGCACTCCAACAATATTTACCATAGCCAACACTTGGAAGCAATGAAAATGTCCATCAACCGAGGAATGCACAAAGTAGAAGTGGTCCACGTACACAGTGGAAAAGTACTCCAATAAAAAATAAAAATTAAATGTAACAATCCAACAAAAGTAAGGAGACATCAGCTTGTGTGGGTTTGTCCGGGCACACTCCACTCTAATTTATAACCGAGAAACACCACAGGCCGCAAGGGCTTTTCCCTAGTTACCAGGGTGGGGGACATAGAAAGGCTGCCGCCCTCTGGCAGTTACCTGCAAAAGCAGCTTTAAAGCCTGTGCTAATGGTCACTTCATAGGAACAAGTACTGCAGAACTGTAAATGAAACAGGCCCTCAAAATGTCTTGAGGGAGGTAAAGGCCAAAACATTTCAAAATGTGACACATACTTAAAGAGAACACTTTGAAGAACTAAGGGGTAATCACAGCTTGAAAAATAGCAAAGGACATGCCTTAAAGCTCAATTTCAACAGATTATGTGGCACATTCGAATTCAACCACAGAGAGGTATCAGCTCACACTTGTCAGAATAACCATCAGCAAGAAAACTACAAACACTAAATGCTGAAGGTGTTGTGGAGAAATGCATACCCTCAACTTCAAAGGGGACGTAACTTGGAAAGGGCCACGAATGAGAACAGAATGGAGGTGCCTTAAAAAGGTAAACATTGAGCTACTATATGATCCAGCAGGCCCACTCCTCGACGTAAAACCTAAGAAGAGAGAATTGGAAAGACACAGGCAGGCAAATCTGCACTGCACAGTATTACAATAGCCAAGATATGGAAGTAACCAAAAAGTCCACCAACAGATGGATGGACAAAGAAGAACTCCTCCATGTACAGATGGAATATTCGCTAGTGAAAAAAATGAAACAATGCCGTTTGCAGCACCATAGATGAGTCTAGACGTAATCACGCCACGTGTAGTAAGTGAGAAAGCAAAAGGCACATATCCTATCATATCACTTTTAAGAGTTACTTAAAAATTGATACCAATGAAGATATTTCCACAGAGAAAGGCAATCACAGATTCATTAAAAAACTTATGGTTCACCAAATAGAAAGGGATGAGGATTGGATACATTGCCACATTGGGGTTAACAGAGATATACAAACCATGTGAAATATATAACCACCAAAGACGTACGGAAGACCAGGAGAAGACTACTCAACATTGTGTCATAACCTACATGGGAAAAGGAGGCGAGGAACAATAGATACATGTATATGTGTGAAAGAACCACATCTTGCACACCTAGAACAAACAAACCATTGTAATCATATTTACTGGGATAAAAAATAAAAAGTAAACTACAAATATGAACAAGAAGTAATGAGACATAAACTTAAAGGGCTTTTCCCTGGCACATTCCATTCTAATTTACAACCTACAACACCACTTCCATTAAGGCTCTGTTTCCCTAGTAACCAAATATGGTAAAGGGGAAATGCTGCCACCTTGTGGCCGTTTCCTGCAAGAACAGCTTTAAACTCACAGCGAATGGTCACTTAACATTCCCAAGGACTCAGGGCTGTAAAGAACACCTGCCCTAAAAAATTGTGCTGAAGGAGGGAATGGACAAAACAATTCAAAACAGGCAAATGTTTCAAGAAGAGAGTATGAAGAGTTAAGTTTTACTCACGCTCTTTTAAAAAAAAGGAAAATGGATAAAAGCTCAACCTCAGGGAGTGTTAGACCCATGCAATCTAATCTACAAAACGTTTCAACTTACACCAGTCGACTGACCATGAGCAAAAAGTCTACAAACAATAAATGCTGAAGGGGTTTTAGGGAACTGTGTACCCTCTACCTGCTGGTGAGACGTAAAGGGGTAACAGCCAATAATGAGAACAGAAAGGAGCTGTGTTTAAAAGTAAAAATGGAGGTACCATTCAATCCAGCAGGCGCACCAATGGACCTCTCACTTGAGAAGACAAGAATCGAGAAGACACAGGCCGCAAAAGCTGCAGTGCAGCCTTATTCACAATAGCCAAGACAGTGGAGCAATCAAAATGTCCAACAACAGGTGAATGGATAAAGAAGAAGTGGTCCATGTACACAATGGAATAATAGCCATGGAAAACAATGAACCACTGCTCTCTGAGGCACCACAAATGAGTCTGGAGATAATCACAAAACATGAGGTAAGTCGGAAAGCAAAAGACCTATATTCTATGATATCACTTATAGGCGTTATCTAATAACTGACACAAAGGAACATATTTCCACAGAGAAAGACACTCACAGACTTAGAAAACAAACTATGCTCATCTAAAAGGAAAGGTGGGGGGAATGGATAAATTAAGATTAGTGTTACTATATGTATACAAACACATATTATATCCATATCTCAAAAAGACCAACCATATAGCAAGGGAGGTCTGCGGAACCCTCAGTAACATTTTACATGGGAAGAGGATCTGTACTTGAATAGACATATATAATGTACAAACGAACCAGATTGTGTACACCTAGGACAAACAATATTCTCAGCTTTACCCCAATTAAAAAAAATTTTAAAACCAAGAAGAAATAATGAGACATAAACTTATGGGGCTTTCTCCATGCACATTCCAATGTAATTTACAAACTAGGAACACGACTTCCAGAAAGGCTCTGCTGCCCTAGTACCCAGATATGGGAATGGAGATATGCTGCCTGCTTGAGGCCACTTCCCACAACAGCAGCTTTAAACCCATTGCTAAAGGTCACTAAATATTCACCAAACTTGCAGTTCGCTAAAAGACACCTGCTTTCTAAAAAAATTCTGGAGTGGAAAATCGACCAAAAATTTCAAAAGAGGGCAACCTTCCAAGAACACAATTTCAAGAGTTCTACTGTACTCCCAATTGTTTCCTTTTTTTTAACAGAAAAGAAAACGGTGGAGAAAAATGATGAGTTTTACGAATTTTCAAAGACATGCAAACCCAAATTACAAAAACCTATCAGCTCACAGCAGCCAGAAGGGCCATTAGCATAAATGCTGCAAACAATATATGCTGAAGCGATTGTGGAGAAATGCGTACCCTCGATTCTAAGGGGGGACGTGGTAAGAGCCACTAATGAAAACACAAAGAAGGTGCTTTGAAAAGGGAAACACGGTGCTACCAGTCAATCAATTACACCCACTGCTGGGCCTATCACCTGAGAAAATGAGAATCGAAAAGTCACAGCCTGGCAATCCTGCACTCCAACAATATTTACCATAGCCAACACTTGGAAGCAATGAAAATGTCCATCAACCGAGGAATGCACAAAGTAGAAGTGGTCCACGTACACAGTGGAAAAGTACTCCAATAAAAAATAAAAATTAAATGTAAAAATCCAACAAAAGTAAGGAGACATCAGCTTGTGTGGGTTTGTCCGGGCACACTCCACTCTAATTTATAACCGAGAAACACCACAGGCCGCAAGGGCTTTTCCCTAGTTACCAGGGTGGGGGACATAGAAAGGCTGCCGCCCTCTGGCAGTTACCTGCAAAAGCAGCTTTAAAGCCTGTGCTAATGGTCACTTCATAGGAACAAGTACTGCAGAACTGTAAATGAAACAGGCCCTCAAAATGTCTTGAGGGAGGTAAAGGCCAAAACATTTCAAAATGTGACACATACTTAAAGAGAACACTTTGAAGAACTAAGGGGTAATCACAGCTTGAAAAATAGCAAAGGACATGCCTTAAAGCTCAATTTCAACAGATTATGTGGCACATTCGAATTCAACCACAGAGAGGTATCAGCTCACACTTGTCAGAATAACCATCAGCAAGAAAACTACAAACACTAAATGCTGAAGGTGTTGTGGAGAAATGCATACCCTCAACTTCAAAGGGGACGTAACTTGGAAAGGGCCACGAATGAGAACAGAATGGAGGTGCCTTAAAAAGGTAAACATTGAGCTACTATATGATCCAGCAGGCCCACTCCTCGACGTAAAACCTAAGAAGAGAGAATTGGAAAGACACAGGCAGGCAAATCTGCACTGCACAGTATTACAATAGCCAAGATATGGAAGTAACCAAAAAGTCCACCAACAGATGGATGGACAAAGAAGAACTCCTCCATGTACAGATGGAATATTCGCTAGTGAAAAAAATGAAACAATGCCGTTTGCAGCACCATAGATGAGTCTAGACGTAATCACGCCACGTGTAGTAAGTGAGAAAGCAAAAGGCACATATCCTATCATATCACTTTTAAGAGTTACTTAAAAATTGATACCAATGAAGATATTTCCACAGAGAAAGGCAATCACAGATTCATTAAAAAACTTATGGTTCACCAAATAGAAAGGGATGAGGATTGGATACATTGCCACATTGGGGTTAACAGAGATATACAAACCATGTGAAATATATAACCACCAAAGACGTACGGAAGACCAGGAGAAGACTACTCAACATTGTGTCATAACCTACATGGGAAAAGGAGGCGAGGAACAATAGATACATGTATATGTGTGAAAGAACCACATCTTGCACACCTAGAACAAACAAACCATTGTAATCATATTTACTGGGATAAAAAATAAAAAGTAAACTACAAATATGAACAAGAAGTAATGAGACATAAACTTAAAGGGCTTTTCCCTGGCACATTCCATTCTAATTTACAACCTACAACACCACTTCCATTAAGGCTCTGTTTCCCTAGTAACCAAATATGGTAAAGGGGAAATGCTGCCACCTTGTGGCCGTTTCCTGCAAGAACAGCTTTAAACTCACAGCGAATGGTCACTTAACATTCCCAAGGACTCAGGGCTGTAAAGAACACCTGCCCTAAAAAATTGTGCTGAAGGAGGGAATGGACAAAACAATTCAAAACAGGCAAATGTTTCAAGAAGAGAGTATGAAGAGTTAAGTTTTACTCACGCTCTTTTAAAAAAAAGGAAAATGGATAAAAGCTCAACCTCAGGGAGTGTTAGACCCATGCAATCTAATCTACAAAACGTTTCAACTTACACCAGTCGACTGACCATGAGCAAAAAGTCTACAAACAATAAATGCTGAAGGGGTTTTAGGGAACTGTGTACCCTCTACCTGCTGGTGAGACGTAAAGGGGTAACAGCCAATAATGAGAACAGAAAGGAGCTGTGTTTAAAAGTAAAAATGGAGGTACCATTCAATCCAGCAGGCGCACCAATGGACCTCTCACCTGAGAAGACAAGAATCGAGAAGACACAGGCCGCAAAAGCTGCAGTGCAGCCTTATTCACAATAGCCAAGACAGTGGAGCAATCAAAATGTCCAACAACAGGTGAATGGATAAAGAAGAAGTGGTCCATGTACACAATGGAATAATAGCCATGGAAAACAATGAACCACTGCTCTCTGAGGCACCACAAATGAGTCTGGAGATAATCACAAAACATGAGGTAAGTCGGAAAGCAAAAGACCTATATTCTATGATATCACTTATAGGCGTTATCTAATAACTGACACAAAGGAACATATTTCCACAGAGAAAGACACTCACAGACTTAGAAAACAAACTATGCTCATCTAAAAGGAAAGGTGGGGGGAATGGATAAATTAAGATTAGTGTTACTATATGTATACAAACACATATTATATCCATATCTCAAAAAGACCAACCATATAGCAAGGGAGGTCTGCGGAACCCTCAGTAACATTTTACATGGGAAGAGGATCTGTACTTGAATAGACATATATAATGTACAAACGAACCAGATTGTGTACACCTAGGACAAACAATATTCTAAGCTTTACCCCAATTAAAAAAAATTTTAAAACCAAGAAGAAATAATGAGACATAAACTTATGGGGCTTTCTCCATGCACATTCCAATGTAATTTACAAACTAGGAACACGACTTCCAGAAAGGCTCTGCTGCCCTAGTACCCAGATATGGGAATGGAGATATGCTGCCTGCTTGAGGCCACTTCCCACAACAGCAGCTTTAAACCCATTGCTAAAGGTCACTAAATATTCACCAAACTTGCAGTTCGCTAAAAGACACCTGCTTTCTAAAAAAATTCTGGAGTGGAAAATCGACCAAAAATTTCAAAAGAGGGCAACCTTCCAAGAACACAATTTCAAGAGTTCTACTGTACTCCCAATTGTTTCCTTTTTTTTAACAGAAAAGAAAACGGTGGAGAAAAATGATGAGTTTTACGAATTTTCAAAGACATGCAAACCCAAATTACAAAAACCTATCAGCTCACAGCAGCCAGAAGGGCCATTAGCATAAATGCTGCAAACAATATATGCTGAAGCGATTGTGGAGAAATGCGTACCCTCGATTCTAAGGGGGACGTGGTAAGAGCCACTAATGAAAACACAAAGAAGGTGCTTTGAAAAGGGAAACACGGTGCTACCAGTCAATCAATTACACCCACTGCTGGGCCTATCACCTGAGAAAATGAGAATCGAAAAGTCACAGCCTGGCAATCCTGCACTCCAACAATATTTACCATAGCCAACACTTGGAAGCAATGAAAATGTCCATCAACCGAGGAATGCACAAAGTAGAAGTGGTCCACGTACACAGTGGAAAAGTACTCCAATAAAAAATAAAAATTAAATGTAAAAATCCAACAAAAGTAAGGAGACATCAGCTTGTGTGGGTTTGTCCGGGCACACTCCACTCTAATTTATAACCGAGAAACACCACAGGCCGCAAGGGCTTTTCCCTAGTTACCAGGGTGGGGGACATAGAAAGGCTGCCGCCCTCTGGCAGTTACCTGCAAAAGCAGCTTTAAAGCCTGTGCTAATGGTCACTTCATAGGAAAAAGTACTGCAGAACTGTAAATGAAACAGGCCCTCAAAATGTCTTGAGGGAGGTAAAGGCCAAAACATTTCAAAATGTGACACATACTTAAAGAGAACACTTTGAAGAACTAAGGGGTAATCACAGCTTGAAAAATAGCAAAGGACATGCCTTAAAGCTCAATTTCAACAGATTATGTGGCACATTCGAATTCAACCACAGAGAGGTATCAGCTCACACTTGTCAGAATAACCATCAGCAAGAAAACTACAAACACTAAATGCTGAAGGTGTTGTGGAGAAATGCATACCCTCAACTTCAAAGGGGACGTAACTTGGAAAGGGCCACGAATGAGAACAGAATGGAGGTGCCTTAAAAAGGTAAACATTGAGCTACTATATGATCCAGCAGGCCCACTCCTCGACGTAAAACCTAAGAAGAGAGAATTGGAAAGACACAGGCAGGCAAATCTGCACTGCACAGTATTACAATAGCCAAGATATGGAAGTAACCAAAAAGTCCACCAACAGATGGATGGACAAAGAAGAACTCCTCCATGTACAGATGGAATATTCGCTAGTGAAAAAAATGAAACAATGCCGTTTGCAGCACCATAGATGAGTCTAGACGTAATCACGCCACGTGTAGTAAGTGAGAAAGCAAAAGGCACATATCCTATCATATCACTTTTAAGAGTTACTTAAAAATTGATACCAATGAAGATATTTCCACAGAGAAAGGCAATCACAGATTCATTAAAAAACTTATGGTTCACCAAATAGAAAGGGATGAGGATTGGATACATTGCCACATTGGGGTTAACAGAGATATACAAACCATGTGAAATATATAACCACCAAAGACGTACGGAAGACCAGGAGAAGACTACTCAACATTGTGTCATAACCTACATGGGAAAAGGAGGCGAGGAACAATAGATACATGTATATGTGTGAAAGAACCACATCTTGCACACCTAGAACAAACAAACCATTGTAATCATATTTACTGGGATAAAAAATAAAAAGTAAACTACAAATATGAACAAGAAGTAATGAGACATAAACTTAAAGGGCTTTTCCCTGGCACATTCCATTCTAATTTACAACCTACAACACCACTTCCATTAAGGCTCTGTTTCCCTAGTAACCAAATATGGTAAAGGGGAAATGCTGCCACCTTGTGGCCGTTTCCTGCAAGAACAGCTTTAAACTCACAGCGAATGGTCACTTAACATTCCCAAGGACTCAGGGCTGTAAAGAACACCTGCCCTAAAAAATTGTGCTGAAGGAGGGAATGGACAAAACAATTCAAAACAGGCAAATGTTTCAAGAAGAGAGTATGAAGAGTTAAGTTTTACTCACGCTCTTTTAAAAAAAAGGAAAATGGATAAAAGCTCAACCTCAGGGAGTGTTAGACCCATGCAATCTAATCTACAAAACGTTTCAACTTACACCAGTCGACTGACCATGAGCAAAAAGTCTACAAACAATAAATGCTGAAGGGGTTTTAGGGAACTGTGTACCCTCTACCTGCTGGTGAGACGTAAAGGGGTAACAGCCAATAATGAGAACAGAAAGGAGCTGTGTTTAAAAGTAAAAATGGAGGTACCATTCAATCCAGCAGGCGCACCAATGGACCTCTCACTTGAGAAGACAAGAATCGAGAAGACACAGGCCGCAAAAGCTGCAGTGCAGCCTTATTCACAATAGCCAAGACAGTGGAGCAATCAAAATGTCCAACAACAGGTGAATGGATAAAGAAGAAGTGGTCCATGTACACAATGGAATAATAGCCATGGAAAACAATGAACCACTGCTCTCTGAGGCACCACAAATGAGTCTGGAGATAATCACAAAACATGAGGTAAGTCGGAAAGCAAAAGACCTATATTCTATGATATCACTTATAGGCGTTATCTAATAACTGACACAAAGGAACATATTTCCACAGAGAAAGACACTCACAGACTTAGAAAACAAACTATGCTCATCTAAAAGGAAAGGTGGGGGGAATGGATAAATTAAGATTAGTGTTACTATATGTATACAAACACATATTATATCCATATCTCAAAAAGACCAACCATATAGCAAGGGAGGTCTGCGGAACCCTCAGTAACATTTTACATGGGAAGAGGATCTGTACTTGAATAGACATATATAATGTACAAACGAACCAGATTGTGTACACCTAGGACAAACAATATTCTAAGCTTTACCCCAATTAAAAAAATTTTTAAAACCAAGAAGAAATAATGAGACATAAACTTATGGGGCTTTCTCCATGCACATTCCAATGTAATTTACAAACTAGGAACACGACTTCCAGAAAGGCTCTGCTGCCCTAGTACCCAGATATGGGAATGGAGATATGCTGCCTGCTTGAGGCCACTTCCCACAACAGCAGCTTTAAACCCATTGCTAAAGGTCACTAAATATTCACCAAACTTGCAGTTCGCTAAAAGACACCTGCTTTCTAAAAAAATTCTGGAGTGGAAAATCGACCAAAAATTTCAAAAGAGGGCAACCTTCCAAGAACACAATTTCAAGAGTTCTACTGTACTCCCAATTGTTTCCTTTTTTTTAACAGAAAAGAAAACGGTGGAGAAAAATGATGAGTTTTACGAATTTTCAAAGACATGCAAACCCAAATTACAAAAACCTATCAGCTCACAGCAGCCAGAAGGGCCATTAGCATAAATGCTGCAAACAATATATGCTGAAGCGATTGTGGAGAAATGCGTACCCTCGATTCTAAGGGGGGACGTGGTAAGAGCCACTAATGAAAACACAAAGAAGGTGCTTTGAAAAGGGAAACACGGTGCTACCAGTCAATCAATTACACCCACTGCTGGGCCTATCACCTGAGAAAATGAGAATCGAAAAGTCACAGCCTGGCAATCCTGCACTCCAACAATATTTACCATAGCCAACACTTGGAAGCAATGAAAATGTCCATCAACCGAGGAATGCACAAAGTAGAAGTGGTCCACGTACACAGTGGAAAAGTACTCCAATAAAAAATAAAAATTAAATGTAAAAATCCAACAAAAGTAAGGAGACATCAGCTTGTGTGGGTTTGTCCGGGCACACTCCACTCTAATTTATAACCGAGAAACACCACAGGCCGCAAGGGCTTTTCCCTAGTTACCAGGGTGGGGGACATAGAAAGGCTGCCGCCCTCTGGCAGTTACCTGCAAAAGCAGCTTTAAAGCCTGTGCTAATGGTCACTTCATAGGAACAAGTACTGCAGAACTGTAAATGAAACAGGCCCTCAAAATGTCTTGAGGGAGGTAAAGGCCAAAACATTTCAAAATGTGACACATACTTAAAGAGAACACTTTGAAGAACTAAGGGGTAATCACAGCTTGAAAAATAGCAAAGGACATGCCTTAAAGCTCAATTTCAACAGATTATGTGGCACATTCGAATTCAACCACAGAGAGGTATCAGCTCACACTTGTCAGAATAACCATCAGCAAGAAAACTACAAACACTAAATGCTGAAGGTGTTGTGGAGAAATGCATACCCTCAACTTCAAAGGGGACGTAACTTGGAAAGGGCCACGAATGAGAACAGAATGGAGGTGCCTTAAAAAGGTAAACATTGAGCTACTATATGATCCAGCAGGCCCACTCCTCGACGTAAAACCTAAGAAGAGAGAATTGGAAAGACACAGGCAGGCAAATCTGCACTGCACAGTATTACAATAGCCAAGATATGGAAGTAACCAAAAAGTCCACCAACAGATGGATGGACAAAGAAGAACTCCTCCATGTACAGATGGAATATTCGCTAGTGAAAAAAATGAAACAATGCCGTTTGCAGCACCATAGATGAGTCTAGACGTAATCACGCCACGTGTAGTAAGTGAGAAAGCAAAAGGCACATATCCTATCATATCACTTTTAAGAGTTACTTAAAAATTGATACCAATGAAGATATTTCCACAGAGAAAGGCAATCACAGATTCATTAAAAAACTTATGGTTCACCAAATAGAAAGGGATGAGGATTGGATACATTGCCACATTGGGGTTAACAGAGATATACAAACCATGTGAAATATATAACCACCAAAGACGTACGGAAGACCAGGAGAAGACTACTCAACATTGTGTCATAACCTACATGGGAAAAGGATGCGAGGAACAATAGATACATGTATATGTGTGAAAGAACCACATCTTGCACACCTAGAACAAACAAACCATTGTAATCATATTTACTGGGATAAAAAATAAAAAGTAAACTACAAATATGAACAAGAAGTAATGAGACATAAACTTAAAGGGCTTTTCCCTGGCACATTCCATTCTAATTTACAACCTACAACACCACTTCCATTAAGGCTCTGTTTCCCTAGTAACCAAATATGGTAAAGGGGAAATGCTGCCACCTTGTGGCCGTTTCCTGCAAGAACAGCTTTAAACTCACAGCGAATGGTCACTTAACATTCCCAAGGACTCAGGGCTGTAAAGAACACCTGCCCTAAAAAATTGTGCTGAAGGAGGGAATGGACAAAACAATTCAAAACAGGCAAATGTTTCAAGAAGAGAGTATGAAGAGTTAAGTTTTACTCACGCTCTTTTAAAAAAAAGGAAAATGGATAAAAGCTCAACCTCAGGGAGTGTTAGACCCATGCAATCTAATCTACAAAACGTTTCAACTTACACCAGTCGACTGACCATGAGCAAAAAGTCTACAAACAATAAATGCTGAAGGGGTTTTAGGGAACTGTGTACCCTCTACCTGCTGGTGAGACGTAAAGGGGTAACAGCCAATAATGAGAACAGAAAGGAGCTGTGTTTAAAAGTAAAAATGGAGGTACCATTCAATCCAGCAGGCGCACCAATGGACCTCTCACTTGAGAAGACAAGAATCGAGAAGACACAGGCCGCAAAAGCTGCAGTGCAGCCTTATTCACAATAGCCAAGACAGTGGAGCAATCAAAATGTCCAACAACAGGTGAATGGATAAAGAAGAAGTGGTCCATGTACACAATGGAATAATAGCCATGGAAAACAATGAACCACTGCTCTCTGAGGCACCACAAATGAGTCTGGAGATAATCACAAAACATGAGGTAAGTCGGAAAGCAAAAGACCTATATTCTATGATATCACTTATAGGCGTTATCTAATAACTGACACAAAGGAACATATTTCCACAGAGAAAGACACTCACAGACTTAGAAAACAAACTATGCTCATCTAAAAGGAAAGGTGGGGGGAATGGATAAATTAAGATTAGTGTTACTATATGTATACAAACACATATTATATCCATATCTCAAAAAGACCAACCATATAGCAAGGGAGGTCTGCGGAACCCTCAGTAACATTTTACATGGGAAGAGGATCTGTACTTGAATAGACATATATAATGTACAAACGAACCAGATTGTGTACACCTAGGACAAACAATATTCTAAGCTTTACCCCAATTAAAAAAATTTTTAAAACCAAGAAGAAATAATGAGACATAAACTTATGGGGCTTTCTCCATGCACATTCCAATGTAATTTACAAACTAGGAACACGACTTCCAGAAAGGCTCTGCTGCCCTAGTACCCAGATATGGGAATGGAGATATGCTGCCTGCTTGAGGCCACTTCCCACAACAGCAGCTTTAAACCCATTGCTAAAGGTCACTAAATATTCACCAAACTTGCAGTTCGCTAAAAGACACCTGCTTTCTAAAAAAATTCTGGAGTGGAAAATCGACCAAAAATTTCAAAAGAGGGCAACCTTCCAAGAACACAATTTCAAGAGTTCTACTGTACTCCCAATTGTTTCCTTTTTTTTAACAGAAAAGAAAACGGTGGAGAAAAATGATGAGTTTTACGAATTTTCAAAGACATGCAAACCCAAATTACAAAAACCTATCAGCTCACAGCAGCCAGAAGGGCCATTAGCATAAATGCTGCAAACAATATATGCTGAAGCGATTGTGGAGAAATGCGTACCCTCGATTCTAAGGGGGACGTGGTAAGAGCCACTAATGAAAACACAAAGAAGGTGCTTTGAAAAGGGAAACACGGTGCTACCAGTCAATCAATTACACCCACTGCTGGGCCTATCACCTGAGAAAATGAGAATCGAAAAGTCACAGCCTGGCAATCCTGCACTCCAACAATATTTACCATAGCCAACACTTGGAAGCAATGAAAATGTCCATCAACCGAGGAATGCACAAAGTAGAAGTGGTCCACGTACACAGTGGAAAAGTACTCCAATAAAAAATAAAAATTAAATGTAAAAATCCAACAAAAGTAAGGAGACATCAGCTTGTGTGGGTTTGTCCGGGCACACTCCACTCTAATTTATAACCGAGAAACACCACAGGCCGCAAGGGCTTTTCCCTAGTTACCAGGGTGGGGGACATAGAAAGGCTGCCGCCCTCTGGCAGTTACCTGCAAAAGCAGCTTTAAAGCCTGTGCTAATGGTCACTTCATAGGAAAAAGTACTGCAGAACTGTAAATGAAACAGGCCCTCAAAATGTCTTGAGGGAGGTAAAGGCCAAAACATTTCAAAATGTGACACATACTTAAAGAGAACACTTTGAAGAACTAAGGGGTAATCACAGCTTGAAAAATAGCAAAGGACATGCCTTAAAGCTCAATTTCAACAGATTATGTGGCACATTCGAATTCAACCACAGAGAGGTATCAGCTCACACTTGTCAGAATAACCATCAGCAAGAAAACTACAAACACTAAATGCTGAAGGTGTTGTGGAGAAATGCATACCCTCAACTTCAAAGGGGACGTAACTTGGAAAGGGCCACGAATGAGAACAGAATGGAGGTGCCTTAAAAAGGTAAACATTGAGCTACTATATGATCCAGCAGGCCCACTCCTCGACGTAAAACCTAAGAAGAGAGAATTGGAAAGACACAGGCAGGCAAATCTGCACTGCACAGTATTACAATAGCCAAGATATGGAAGTAACCAAAAAGTCCACCAACAGATGGATGGACAAAGAAGAACTCCTCCATGTACAGATGGAATATTCGCTAGTGAAAAAAATGAAACAATGCCGTTTGCAGCACCATAGATGAGTCTAGACGTAATCACGCCACGTGTAGTAAGTGAGAAAGCAAAAGGCACATATCCTATCATATCACTTTTAAGAGTTACTTAAAAATTGATACCAATGAAGATATTTCCACAGAGAAAGGCAATCACAGATTCATTAAAAAACTTATGGTTCACCAAATAGAAAGGGATGAGGATTGGATACATTGCCACATTGGGGTTAACAGAGATATACAAACCATGTGAAATATATAACCACCAAAGACGTACGGAAGACCAGGAGAAGACTACTCAACATTGTGTCATAACCTACATGGGAAAAGGAGGCGAGGAACAATAGATACATGTATATGTGTGAAAGAACCACATCTTGCACACCTAGAACAAACAAACCATTGTAATCATATTTACTGGGATAAAAAATAAAAAGTAAACTACAAATATGAACAAGAAGTAATGAGACATAAACTTAAAGGGCTTTTCCCTGGCACATTCCATTCTAATTTACAACCTACAACACCACTTCCATTAAGGCTCTGTTTCCCTAGTAACCAAATATGGTAAAGGGGAAATGCTGCCACCTTGTGGCCGTTTCCTGCAAGAACAGCTTTAAACTCACAGCGAATGGTCACTTAACATTCCCAAGGACTCAGGGCTGTAAAGAACACCTGCCCTAAAAAATTGTGCTGAAGGAGGGAATGGACAAAACAATTCAAAACAGGCAAATGTTTCAAGAAGAGAGTATGAAGAGTTAAGTTTTACTCACGCTCTTTTAAAAAAAAGGAAAATGGATAAAAGCTCAACCTCAGGGAGTGTTAGACCCATGCAATCTAATCTACAAAACGTTTCAACTTACACCAGTCGACTGACCATGAGCAAAAAGTCTACAAACAATAAATGCTGAAGGGGTTTTAGGGAACTGTGTACCCTCTACCTGCTGGTGAGACGTAAAGGGGTAACAGCCAATAATGAGAACAGAAAGGAGCTGTGTTTAAAAGTAAAAATGGAGGTACCATTCAATCCAGCAGGCGCACCAATGGACCTCTCACTTGAGAAGACAAGAATCGAGAAGACACAGGCCGCAAAAGCTGCAGTGCAGCCTTATTCACAATAGCCAAGACAGTGGAGCAATCAAAATGTCCAACAACAGGTGAATGGATAAAGAAGAAGTGGTCCATGTACACAATGGAATAATAGCCATGGAAAACAATGAACCACTGCTCTCTGAGGCACCACAAATGAGTCTGGAGATAATCACAAAACATGAGGTAAGTCGGAAAGCAAAAGACCTATATTCTATGATATCACTTATAGGCGTTATCTAATAACTGACACAAAGGAACATATTTCCACAGAGAAAGACACTCACAGACTTAGAAAACAAACTATGCTCATCTAAAAGGAAAGGTGGGGGGAATGGATAAATTAAGATTAGTGTTACTATATGTATACAAACACATATTATATCCATATCTCAAAAAGACCAACCATATAGCAAGGGAGGTCTGCGGAACCCTCAGTAACATTTTACATGGGAAGAGGATCTGTACTTGAATAGACATATATAATGTACAAACGAACCAGATTGTGTACACCTAGGACAAACAATATTCTCAGCTTTACCCCAATTAAAAAAAATTTTAAAACCAAGAAGAAATAATGAGACATAAACTTATGGGGCTTTCTCCATGCACATTCCAATGTAATTTACAAACTAGGAACACGACTTCCAGAAAGGCTCTGCTGCCCTAGTACCCAGATATGGGAATGGAGATATGCTGCCTGCTTGAGGCCACTTCCCACAACAGCAGCTTTAAACCCATTGCTAAAGGTCACTAAATATTCACCAAACTTGCAGTTCGCTAAAAGACACCTGCTTTCTAAAAAAATTCTGGAGTGGAAAATCGACCAAAAATTTCAAAAGAGGGCAACCTTCCAAGAACACAATTTCAAGAGTTCTACTGTACTCCCAATTGTTTCCTTTTTTTTAACAGAAAAGAAAACGGTGGAGAAAAATGATGAGTTTTACGAATTTTCAAAGACATGCAAACCCAAATTACAAAAACCTATCAGCTCACAGCAGCCAGAAGGGCCATTAGCATAAATGCTGCAAACAATATATGCTGAAGCGATTGTGGAGAAATGCGTACCCTCGATTCTAAGGGGGGACGTGGTAAGAGCCACTAATGAAAACACAAAGAAGGTGCTTTGAAAAGGGAAACACGGTGCTACCAGTCAATCAATTACACCCACTGCTGGGCCTATCACCTGAGAAAATGAGAATCGAAAAGTCACAGCCTGGCAATCCTGCACTCCAACAATATTTACCATAGCCAACACTTGGAAGCAATGAAAATGTCCATCAACCGAGGAATGCACAAAGTAGAAGTGGTCCACGTACACAGTGGAAAAGTACTCCAATAAAAAATAAAAATTAAATGTAAAAATCCAACAAAAGTAAGGAGACATCAGCTTGTGTGGGTTTGTCCGGGCACACTCCACTCTAATTTATAACCGAGAAACACCACAGGCCGCAAGGGCTTTTCCCTAGTTACCAGGGTGGGGGACATAGAAAGGCTGCCGCCCTCTGGCAGTTACCTGCAAAAGCAGCTTTAAAGCCTGTGCTAATGGTCACTTCATAGGAACAAGTACTGCAGAACTGTAAATGAAACAGGCCCTCAAAATGTCTTGAGGGAGGTAAAGGCCAAAACATTTCAAAATGTGACACATACTTAAAGAGAACACTTTGAAGAACTAAGGGGTAATCACAGCTTGAAAAATAGCAAAGGACATGCCTTAAAGCTCAATTTCAACAGATTATGTGGCACATTCGAATTCAACCACAGAGAGGTATCAGCTCACACTTGTCAGAATAACCATCAGCAAGAAAACTACAAACACTAAATGCTGAAGGTGTTGTGGAGAAATGCATACCCTCAACTTCAAAGGGGACGTAACTTGGAAAGGGCCACGAATGAGAACAGAATGGAGGTGCCTTAAAAAGGTAAACATTGAGCTACTATATGATCCAGCAGGCCCACTCCTCGACGTAAAACCTAAGAAGAGAGAATTGGAAAGACACAGGCAGGCAAATCTGCACTGCACAGTATTACAATAGCCAAGATATGGAAGTAACCAAAAAGTCCACCAACAGATGGATGGACAAAGAAGAACTCCTCCATGTACAGATGGAATATTCGCTAGTGAAAAAAATGAAACAATGCCGTTTGCAGCACCATAGATGAGTCTAGACGTAATCACGCCACGTGTAGTAAGTGAGAAAGCAAAAGGCACATATCCTATCATATCACTTTTAAGAGTTACTTAAAAATTGATACCAATGAAGATATTTCCACAGAGAAAGGCAATCACAGATTCATTAAAAAACTTATGGTTCACCAAATAGAAAGGGATGAGGATTGGATACATTGCCACATTGGGGTTAACAGAGATATACAAACCATGTGAAATATATAACCACCAAAGACGTACGGAAGACCAGGAGAAGACTACTCAACATTGTGTCATAACCTACATGGGAAAAGGATGCGAGGAACAATAGATACATGTATATGTGTGAAAGAACCACATCTTGCACACCTAGAACAAACAAACCATTGTAATCATATTTACTGGGATAAAAAATAAAAAGTAAACTACAAATATGAACAAGAAGTAATGAGACATAAACTTAAAGGGCTTTTCCCTGGCACATTCCATTCTAATTTACAACCTACAACACCACTTCCATTAAGGCTCTGTTTCCCTAGTAACCAAATATGGTAAAGGGGAAATGCTGCCACCTTGTGGCCGTTTCCTGCAAGAACAGCTTTAAACTCACAGCGAATGGTCACTTAACATTCCCAAGGACTCAGGGCTGTAAAGAACACCTGCCCTAAAAAATTGTGCTGAAGGAGGGAATGGACAAAACAATTCAAAACAGGCAAATGTTTCAAGAAGAGAGTATGAAGAGTTAAGTTTTACTCACGCTCTTTTAAAAAAAAGGAAAATGGATAAAAGCTCAACCTCAGGGAGTGTTAGACCCATGCAATCTAATCTACAAAACGTTTCAACTTACACCAGTCGACTGACCATGAGCAAAAAGTCTACAAACAATAAATGCTGAAGGGGTTTTAGGGAACTGTGTACCCTCTACCTGCTGGTGAGACGTAAAGGGGTAACAGCCAATAATGAGAACAGAAAGGAGCTGTGTTTAAAAGTAAAAATGGAGGTACCATTCAATCCAGCAGGCGCACCAATGGACCTCTCACTTGAGAAGACAAGAATCGAGAAGACACAGGCCGCAAAAGCTGCAGTGCAGCCTTATTCACAATAGCCAAGACAGTGGAGCAATCAAAATGTCCAACAACAGGTGAATGGATAAAGAAGAAGTGGTCCATGTACACAATGGAATAATAGCCATGGAAAACAATGAACCACTGCTCTCTGAGGCACCACAAATGAGTCTGGAGATAATCACAAAACATGAGGTAAGTCGGAAAGCAAAAGACCTATATTCTATGATATCACTTATAGGCGTTATCTAATAACTGACACAAAGGAACATATTTCCACAGAGAAAGACACTCACAGACTTAGAAAACAAACTATGCTCATCTAAAAGGAAAGGTGGGGGGAATGGATAAATTAAGATTAGTGTTACTATATGTATACAAACACATATTATATCCATATCTCAAAAAGACCAACCATATAGCAAGGGAGGTCTGCGGAACCGACAGTAACATTTTACATGGGAAGAGGATCTGTACTTGAATAGACATATATAATGTACAAACGAACCAGATTGTGTACACCTAGGACAAACAATATTCTCAGCTTTACCCCAATTAAAAACAACTTTAAAACCAAGAAGAAATAATGAGACATATACTTATGGGGCTTTCTCCATGCACATTCCAATGTAATTTACAAACTAGGAACACGACTTCCAGAAAGGCTCTGCTGCCCTAGTACCCAGATATGGGAATGGAGATATGCTGCCTGCTTGAGGCCACTTCCCACAACAGCAGCTTTAAACCCATTGCTAAAGGTCACTAAATATTCACCAAACTTGCAGTTCGCTAAAAGACACCTGCTTTCTAAAAAAATTCTGGAGTGGAAAATCGACCAAAAATTTCAAAAGAGGGCAACCTTCCAAGAACACAATTTCAAGAGTTCTACTGTACTCCCAATTGTTTCCTTTTTTTTAACAGAAAAGAAAACGGTGGAGAAAAATGATGAGTTTTACGAATTTTCAAAGACATGCAAACCCAAATTACAAAAACCTATCAGCTCACAGCAGCCAGAAGGGCCATTAGCATAAATGCTGCAAACAATATATGCTGAAGCGATTGTGGAGAAATGCGTACCCTCGATTCTAAGGGGGGACGTGGTAAGAGCCACTAATGAAAACACAAAGAAGGTGCTTTGAAAAGGGAAACACGGTGCTACCAGTCAATCAATTACACCCACTGCTGGGCCTATCACCTGAGAAAATGAGAATCGAAAAGTCACAGCCTGGCAATCCTGCACTCCAACAATATTTACCATAGCCAACACTTGGAAGCAATGAAAATGTCCATCAACCGAGGAATGCACAAAGTAGAAGTGGTCCACGTACACAGTGGAAAAGTACTCCAATAAAAAATAAAAATTAAATGTAAAAATCCAACAAAAGTAAGGAGACATCAGCTTGTGTGGGTTTGTCCGGGCACACTCCACTCTAATTTATAACCGAGAAACACCACAGGCCGCAAGGGCTTTTCCCTAGTTACCAGGGTGGGGGACATAGAAAGGCTGCCGCCCTCTGGCAGTTACCTGCAAAAGCAGCTTTAAAGCCTGTGCTAATGGTCACTTCATAGGAACAAGTACTGCAGAACTGTAAATGAAACAGGCCCTCAAAATGTCTTGAGGGAGGTAAAGGCCAAAACATTTCAAAATGTGACACATACTTAAAGAGAACACTTTGAAGAACTAAGGGGTAATCACAGCTTGAAAAATAGCAAAGGACATGCCTTAAAGCTCAATTTCAACAGATTATGTGGCACATTCGAATTCAACCACAGAGAGGTATCAGCTCACACTTGTCAGAATAACCATCAGCAAGAAAACTACAAACACTAAATGCTGAAGGTGTTGTGGAGAAATGCATACCCTCAACTTCAAAGGGGACGTAACTTGGAAAGGGCCACGAATGAGAACAGAATGGAGGTGCCTTAAAAAGGTAAACATTGAGCTACTATATGATCCAGCAGGCCCACTCCTCGACGTAAAACCTAAGAAGAGAGAATTGGAAAGACACAGGCAGGCAAATCTGCACTGCACAGTATTACAATAGCCAAGATATGGAAGTAACCAAAAAGTCCACCAACAGATGGATGGACAAAGAAGAACTCCTCCATGTACAGATGGAATATTCGCTAGTGAAAAAAATGAAACAATGCCGTTTGCAGCACCATAGATGAGTCTAGACGTAATCACGCCACGTGTAGTAAGTGAGAAAGCAAAAGGCACATATCCTATCATATCACTTTTAAGAGTTACTTAAAAATTGATACCAATGAAGATATTTCCACAGAGAAAGGCAATCACAGATTCATTAAAAAACTTATGGTTCACCAAATAGAAAGGGATGAGGATTGGATACATTGCCACATTGGGGTTAACAGAGATATACAAACCATGTGAAATATATAACCACCAAAGACGTACGGAAGACCAGGAGAAGACTACTCAACATTGTGTCATAACCTACATGGGAAAAGGATGCGAGGAACAATAGATACATGTATATGTGTGAAAGAACCACATCTTGCACACCTAGAACAAACAAACCATTGTAATCATATTTACTGGGATAAAAAATAAAAAGTAAACTACAAATATGAACAAGAAGTAATGAGACATAAACTTAAAGGGCTTTTCCCTGGCACATTCCATTCTAATTTACAACCTACAACACCACTTCCATTAAGGCTCTGTTTCCCTAGTAACCAAATATGGTAAAGGGGAAATGCTGCCACCTTGTGGCCGTTTCCTGCAAGAACAGCTTTAAACTCACAGCGAATGGTCACTTAACATTCCCAAGGACTCAGGGCTGTAAAGAACACCTGCCCTAAAAAATTGTGCTGAAGGAGGGAATGGACAAAACAATTCAAAACAGGCAAATGTTTCAAGAAGAGAGTATGAAGAGTTAAGTTTTACTCACGCTCTTTTAAAAAAAAGGAAAATGGATAAAAGCTCAACCTCAGGGAGTGTTAGACCCATGCAATCTAATCTACAAAACGTTTCAACTTACACCAGTCGACTGACCATGAGCAAAAAGTCTACAAACAATAAATGCTGAAGGGGTTTTAGGGAACTGTGTACCCTCTACCTGCTGGTGAGACGTAAAGGGGTAACAGCCAATAATGAGAACAGAAAGGAGCTGTGTTTAAAAGTAAAAATGGAGGTACCATTCAATCCAGCAGGCGCACCAATGGACCTCTCACTTGAGAAGACAAGAATCGAGAAGACACAGGCCGCAAAAGCTGCAGTGCAGCCTTATTCACAATAGCCAAGACAGTGGAGCAATCAAAATGTCCAACAACAGGTGAATGGATAAAGAAGAAGTGGTCCATGTACACAATGGAATAATAGCCATGGAAAACAATGAACCACTGCTCTCTGAGGCACCACAAATGAGTCTGGAGATAATCACAAAACATGAGGTAAGTCGGAAAGCAAAAGACCTATATTCTATGATATCACTTATAGGCGTTATCTAATAACTGACACAAAGGAACATATTTCCACAGAGAAAGACACTCACAGACTTAGAAAACAAACTATGCTCATCTAAAAGGAAAGGTGGGGGGAATGGATAAATTAAGATTAGTGTTACTATATGTATACAAACACATATTATATCCATATCTCAAAAAGACCAACCATATAGCAAGGGAGGTCTGCGGAACCGACAGTAACATTTTACATGGGAAGAGGATCTGTACTTGAATAGACATATATAATGTACAAACGAACCAGATTGTGTACACCTAGGACAAACAATATTCTCAGCTTTACCCCAATTAAAAACAACTTTAAAACCAAGAAGAAATAATGAGACATATACTTATGGGGCTTTCTCCATGCACATTCCAATGTAATTTACAAACTAGGAACACGACTTCCAGAAAGGCTCTGCTGCCCTAGTACCCAGATATGGGAATGGAGATATGCTGCCTGCTTGAGGCCACTTCCCACAACAGCAGCTTTAAACCCATTGCTAAAGGTCACTAAATATTCACCAAACTTGCAGTTCGCTAAAAGACACCTGCTTTCTAAAAAAATTCTGGAGTGGAAAATCGACCAAAAATTTCAAAAGAGGGCAACCTTCCAAGAACACAATTTCAAGAGTTCTACTGTACTCCCAATTGTTTCCTTTTTTTTAACAGAAAAGAAAACGGTGGAGAAAAATGATGAGTTTTACGAATTTTCAAAGACATGCAAACCCAAATTACAAAAACCTATCAGCTCACAGCAGCCAGAAGGGCCATTAGCATAAATGCTGCAAACAATATATGCTGAAGCGATTGTGGAGAAATGCGTACCCTCGATTCTAAGGGGGGACGTGGTAAGAGCCACTAATGAAAACACAAAGAAGGTGCTTTGAAAAGGGAAACACGGTGCTACCAGTCAATCAATTACACCCACTGCTGGGCCTATCACCTGAGAAAATGAGAATCGAAAAGTCACAGCCTGGCAATCCTGCACTCCAACAATATTTACCATAGCCAACACTTGGAAGCAATGAAAATGTCCATCAACCGAGGAATGCACAAAGTAGAAGTGGTCCACGTACACAGTGGAAAAGTACTCCAATAAAAAATAAAAATTAAATGTAAAAATCCAACAAAAGTAAGGAGACATCAGCTTGTGTGGGTTTGTCCGGGCACACTCCACTCTAATTTATAACCGAGAAACACCACAGGCCGCAAGGGCTTTTCCCTAGTTACCAGGGTGGGGGACATAGAAAGGCTGCCGCCCTCTGGCAGTTACCTGCAAAAGCAGCTTTAAAGCCTGTGCTAATGGTCACTTCATAGGAACAAGTACTGCAGAACTGTAAATGAAACAGGCCCTCAAAATGTCTTGAGGGAGGTAAAGGCCAAAACATTTCAAAATGTGACACATACTTAAAGAGAACACTTTGAAGAACTAAGGGGTAATCACAGCTTGAAAAATAGCAAAGGACATGCCTTAAAGCTCAATTTCAACAGATTATGTGGCACATTCGAATTCAACCACAGAGAGGTATCAGCTCACACTTGTCAGAATAACCATCAGCAAGAAAACTACAAACACTAAATGCTGAAGGTGTTGTGGAGAAATGCATACCCTCAACTTCAAAGGGGACGTAACTTGGAAAGGGCCACGAATGAGAACAGAATGGAGGTGCCTTAAAAAGGTAAACATTGAGCTACTATATGATCCAGCAGGCCCACTCCTCGACGTAAAACCTAAGAAGAGAGAATTGGAAAGACACAGGCAGGCAAATCTGCACTGCACAGTATTACAATAGCCAAGATATGGAAGTAACCAAAAAGTCCACCAACAGATGGATGGACAAAGAAGAACTCCTCCATGTACAGATGGAATATTCGCTAGTGAAAAAAATGAAACAATGCCGTTTGCAGCACCATAGATGAGTCTAGACGTAATCACGCCACGTGTAGTAAGTGAGAAAGCAAAAGGCACATATCCTATCATATCACTTTTAAGAGTTACTTAAAAATTGATACCAATGAAGATATTTCCACAGAGAAAGGCAATCACAGATTCATTAAAAAACTTATGGTTCACCAAATAGAAAGGGATGAGGATTGGATACATTGCCACATTGGGGTTAACAGAGATATACAAACCATGTGAAATATATAACCACCAAAGACGTACGGAAGACCAGGAGAAGACTACTCAACATTGTGTCATAACCTACATGGGAAAAGGATGCGAGGAACAATAGATACATGTATATGTGTGAAAGAACCACATCTTGCACACCTAGAACAAACAAACCATTGTAATCATATTTACTGGGATAAAAAAATAAAAAGTAAACTACAAATATGAACAAGAAGTAATGAGACATAAACTTAAAGGGCTTTTCCCTGGCACATTCCATTCTAATTTACAACCTACAACACCACTTCCATTAAGGCTCTGTTTCCCTAGTAACCAAATATGGTAAAGGGGAAATGCTGCCACCTTGTGGCCGTTTCCTGCAAGAACAGCTTTAAACTCACAGCGAATGGTCACTTAACATTCCCAAGGACTCAGGGCTGTAAAGAACACCTGCCCTAAAAAATTGTGCTGAAGGAGGGAATGGACAAAACAATTCAAAACAGGCAAATGTTTCAAGAAGAGAGTATGAAGAGTTAAGTTTTACTCACGCTCTTTTAAAAAAAAGGAAAATGGATAAAAGCTCAACCTCAGGGAGTGTTAGACCCATGCAATCTAATCTACAAAACGTTTCAACTTACACCAGTCGACTGACCATGAGCAAAAAGTCTACAAACAATAAATGCTGAAGGGGTTTTAGGGAACTGTGTACCCTCTACCTGCTGGTGAGACGTAAAGGGGTAACAGCCAATAATGAGAACAGAAAGGAGCTGTGTTTAAAAGTAAAAATGGAGGTACCATTCAATCCAGCAGGCGCACCAATGGACCTCTCACCTGAGAAGACAAGAATCGAGAAGACACAGGCCGCAAAAGCTGCAGTGCAGCCTTATTCACAATAGCCAAGACAGTGGAGCAATCAAAATGTCCAACAACAGGTGAATGGATAAAGAAGAAGTGGTCCATGTACACAATGGAATAATAGCCATGGAAAACAATGAACCACTGCTCTCTGAGGCACCACAAATGAGTCTGGAGATAATCACAAAACATGAGGTAAGTCGGAAAGCAAAAGACCTATATTCTATGATATCACTTATAGGCGTTATCTAATAACTGACACAAAGGAACATATTTCCACAGAGAAAGACACTCACAGACTTAGAAAACAAACTATGCTCATCTAAAAGGAAAGGTGGGGGGAATGGATAAATTAAGATTAGTGTTACTATATGTATACAAACACATATTATATCCATATCTCAAAAAGACCAACCATATAGCAAGGGAGGTCTGCGGAACCCTCAGTAACATTTTACATGGGAAGAGGATCTGTACTTGAATAGACATATATAATGTACAAACGAACCAGATTGTGTACACCTAGGACAAACAATATTCTCAGCTTTACCCCAATTAAAAAAAATTTTAAAACCAAGAAGAAATAATGAGACATAAACTTATGGGGCTTTCTCCATGCACATTCCAATGTAATTTACAAACTAGGAACACGACTTCCAGAAAGGCTCTGCTGCCCTAGTACCCAGATATGGGAATGGAGATATGCTGCCTGCTTGAGGCCACTTCCCACAACAGCAGCTTTAAACCCATTGCTAAAGGTCACTAAATATTCACCAAACTTGCAGTTCGCTAAAAGACACCTGCTTTCTAAAAAAATTCTGGAGTGGAAAATCGACCAAAAATTTCAAAAGAGGGCAACCTTCCAAGAACACAATTTCAAGAGTTCTACTGTACTCCCAATTGTTTCCTTTTTTTTAACAGAAAAGAAAACGGTGGAGAAAAATGATGAGTTTTACGAATTTTCAAAGACATGCAAACCCAAATTACAAAAACCTATCAGCTCACAGCAGCCAGAAGGGCCATTAGCATAAATGCTGCAAACAATATATGCTGAAGCGATTGTGGAGAAATGCGTACCCTCGATTCTAAGGGGGGACGTGGTAAGAGCCACTAATGAAAACACAAAGAAGGTGCTTTGAAAAGGGAAACACGGTGCTACCAGTCAATCAATTACACCCACTGCTGGGCCTATCACCTGAGAAAATGAGAATCGAAAAGTCACAGCCTGGCAATCCTGCACTCCAACAATATTTACCATAGCCAACACTTGGAAGCAATGAAAATGTCCATCAACCGAGGAATGCACAAAGTAGAAGTGGTCCACGTACACAGTGGAAAAGTACTCCAATAAAAAATAAAAATTAAATGTAAAAATCCAACAAAAGTAAGGAGACATCAGCTTGTGTGGGTTTGTCCGGGCACACTCCACTCTAATTTATAACCGAGAAACACCACAGGCCGCAAGGGCTTTTCCCTAGTTACCAGGGTGGGGGACATAGAAAGGCTGCCGCCCTCTGGCAGTTACCTGCAAAAGCAGCTTTAAAGCCTGTGCTAATGGTCACTTCATAGGAACAAGTACTGCAGAACTGTAAATGAAACAGGCCCTCAAAATGTCTTGAGGGAGGTAAAGGCCAAAACATTTCAAAATGTGACACATACTTAAAGAGAACACTTTGAAGAACTAAGGGGTAATCACAGCTTGAAAAATAGCAAAGGACATGCCTTAAAGCTCAATTTCAACAGATTATGTGGCACATTCGAATTCAACCACAGAGAGGTATCAGCTCACACTTGTCAGAATAACCATCAGCAAGAAAACTACAAACACTAAATGCTGAAGGTGTTGTGGAGAAATGCATACCCTCAACTTCAAAGGGGACGTAACTTGGAAAGGGCCACGAATGAGAACAGAATGGAGGTGCCTTAAAAAGGTAAACATTGAGCTACTATATGATCCAGCAGGCCCACTCCTCGACGTAAAACCTAAGAAGAGAGAATTGGAAAGACACAGGCAGGCAAATCTGCACTGCACAGTATTACAATAGCCAAGATATGGAAGTAACCAAAAAGTCCACCAACAGATGGATGGACAAAGAAGAACTCCTCCATGTACAGATGGAATATTCGCTAGTGAAAAAAATGAAACAATGCCGTTTGCAGCACCATAGATGAGTCTAGACGTAATCACGCCACGTGTAGTAAGTGAGAAAGCAAAAGGCACATATCCTATCATATCACTTTTAAGAGTTACTTAAAAATTGATACCAATGAAGATATTTCCACAGAGAAAGGCAATCACAGATTCATTAAAAAACTTATGGTTCACCAAATAGAAAGGGATGAGGATTGGATACATTGCCACATTGGGGTTAACAGAGATATACAAACCATGTGAAATATATAACCACCAAAGACGTACGGAAGACCAGGAGAAGACTACTCAACATTGTGTCATAACCTACATGGGAAAAGGATGCGAGGAACAATAGATACATGTATATGTGTGAAAGAACCACATCTTGCACACCTAGAACAAACAAACCATTGTAATCATATTTACTGGGATAAAAAAATAAAAAGTAAACTACAAATATGAACAAGAAGTAATGAGACATAAACTTAAAGGGCTTTTCCCTGGCACATTCCATTCTAATTTACAACCTACAACACCACTTCCATTAAGGCTCTGTTTCCCTAGTAACCAAATATGGTAAAGGGGAAATGCTGCCACCTTGTGGCCGTTTCCTGCAAGAACAGCTTTAAACTCACAGCGAATGGTCACTTAACATTCCCAAGGACTCAGGGCTGTAAAGAACACCTGCCCTAAAAAATTGTGCTGAAGGAGGGAATGGACAAAACAATTCAAAACAGGCAAATGTTTCAAGAAGAGAGTATGAAGAGTTAAGTTTTACTCACGCTCTTTTAAAAAAAAGGAAAATGGATAAAAGCTCAACCTCAGGGAGTGTTAGACCCATGCAATCTAATCTACAAAACGTTTCAACTTACACCAGTCGACTGACCATGAGCAAAAAGTCTACAAACAATAAATGCTGAAGGGGTTTTAGGGAACTGTGTACCCTCTACCTGCTGGTGAGACGTAAAGGGGTAACAGCCAATAATGAGAACAGAAAGGAGCTGTGTTTAAAAGTAAAAATGGAGGTACCATTCAATCCAGCAGGCGCACCAATGGACCTCTCACTTGAGAAGACAAGAATCGAGAAGACACAGGCCGCAAAAGCTGCAGTGCAGCCTTATTCACAATAGCCAAGACAGTGGAGCAATCAAAATGTCCAACAACAGGTGAATGGATAAAGAAGAAGTGGTCCATGTACACAATGGAATAATAGCCATGGAAAACAATGAACCACTGCTCTCTGAGGCACCACAAATGAGTCTGGAGATAATCACAAAACATGAGGTAAGTCGGAAAGCAAAAGACCTATATTCTATGATATCACTTATAGGCGTTATCTAATAACTGACACAAAGGAACATATTTCCACAGAGAAAGACACTCACAGACTTAGAAAACAAACTATGCTCATCTAAAAGGAAAGGTGGGGGGAATGGATAAATTAAGATTAGTGTTACTATATGTATACAAACACATATTATATCCATATCTCAAAAAGACCAACCATATAGCAAGGGAGGTCTGCGGAACCCTCAGTAACATTTTACATGGGAAGAGGATCTGTACTTGAATAGACATATATAATGTACAAACGAACCAGATTGTGTACACCTAGGACAAACAATATTCTCAGCTTTACCCCAATTAAAAAAAATTTTAAAACCAAGAAGAAATAATGAGACATAAACTTATGGGGCTTTCTCCATGCACATTCCAATGTAATTTACAAACTAGGAACACGACTTCCAGAAAGGCTCTGCTGCCCTAGTACCCAGATATGGGAATGGAGATATGCTGCCTGCTTGAGGCCACTTCCCACAACAGCAGCTTTAAACCCATTGCTAAAGGTCACTAAATATTCACCAAACTTGCAGTTCGCTAAAAGACACCTGCTTTCTAAAAAAATTCTGGAGTGGAAAATCGACCAAAAATTTCAAAAGAGGGCAACCTTCCAAGAACACAATTTCAAGAGTTCTACTGTACTCCCAATTGTTTCCTTTTTTTTAACAGAAAAGAAAACGGTGGAGAAAAATGATGAGTTTTACGAATTTTCAAAGACATGCAAACCCAAATTACAAAAACCTATCAGCTCACAGCAGCCAGAAGGGCCATTAGCATAAATGCTGCAAACAATATATGCTGAAGCGATTGTGGAGAAATGCGTACCCTCGATTCTAAGGGGGGACGTGGTAAGAGCCACTAATGAAAACACAAAGAAGGTGCTTTGAAAAGGGAAACACGGTGCTACCAGTCAATCAATTACACCCACTGCTGGGCCTATCACCTGAGAAAATGAGAATCGAAAAGTCACAGCCTGGCAATCCTGCACTCCAACAATATTTACCATAGCCAACACTTGGAAGCAATGAAAATGTCCATCAACCGAGGAATGCACAAAGTAGAAGTGGTCCACGTACACAGTGGAAAAGTACTCCAATAAAAAATAAAAATTAAATGTAAAAATCCAACAAAAGTAAGGAGACATCAGCTTGTGTGGGTTTGTCCGGGCACACTCCACTCTAATTTATAACCGAGAAACACCACAGGCCGCAAGGGCTTTTCCCTAGTTACCAGGGTGGGGGACATAGAAAGGCTGCCGCCCTCTGGCAGTTACCTGCAAAAGCAGCTTTAAAGCCTGTGCTAATGGTCACTTCATAGGAACAAGTACTGCAGAACTGTAAATGAAACAGGCCCTCAAAATGTCTTGAGGGAGGTAAAGGCCAAAACATTTCAAAATGTGACACATACTTAAAGAGAACACTTTGAAGAACTAAGGGGTAATCACAGCTTGAAAAATAGCAAAGGACATGCCTTAAAGCTCAATTTCAACAGATTATGTGGCACATTCGAATTCAACCACAGAGAGGTATCAGCTCACACTTGTCAGAATAACCATCAGCAAGAAAACTACAAACACTAAATGCTGAAGGTGTTGTGGAGAAATGCATACCCTCAACTTCAAAGGGGACGTAACTTGGAAAGGGCCACGAATGAGAACAGAATGGAGGTGCCTTAAAAAGGTAAACATTGAGCTACTATATGATCCAGCAGGCCCACTCCTCGACGTAAAACCTAAGAAGAGAGAATTGGAAAGACACAGGCAGGCAAATCTGCACTGCACAGTATTACAATAGCCAAGATATGGAAGTAACCAAAAAGTCCACCAACAGATGGATGGACAAAGAAGAACTCCTCCATGTACAGATGGAATATTCGCTAGTGAAAAAAATGAAACAATGCCGTTTGCAGCACCATAGATGAGTCTAGACGTAATCACGCCACGTGTAGTAAGTGAGAAAGCAAAAGGCACATATCCTATCATATCACTTTTAAGAGTTACTTAAAAATTGATACCAATGAAGATATTTCCACAGAGAAAGGCAATCACAGATTCATTAAAAAACTTATGGTTCACCAAATAGAAAGGGATGAGGATTGGATACATTGCCACATTGGGGTTAACAGAGATATACAAACCATGTGAAATATATAACCACCAAAGACGTACGGAAGACCAGGAGAAGACTACTCAACATTGTGTCATAACCTACATGGGAAAAGGATGCGAGGAACAATAGATACATGTATATGTGTGAAAGAACCACATCTTGCACACCTAGAACAAACAAACCATTGTAATCATATTTACTGGGATAAAAAAATAAAAAGTAAACTACAAATATGAACAAGAAGTAATGAGACATAAACTTAAAGGGCTTTTCCCTGGCACATTCCATTCTAATTTACAACCTACAACACCACTTCCATTAAGGCTCTGTTTCCCTAGTAACCAAATATGGTAAAGGGGAAATGCTGCCACCTTGTGGCCGTTTCCTGCAAGAACAGCTTTAAACTCACAGCGAATGGTCACTTAACATTCCCAAGGACTCAGGGCTGTAAAGAACACCTGCCCTAAAAAATTGTGCTGAAGGAGGGAATGGACAAAACAATTCAAAACAGGCAAATGTTTCAAGAAGAGAGTATGAAGAGTTAAGTTTTACTCACGCTCTTTTAAAAAAAAGGAAAATGGATAAAAGCTCAACCTCAGGGAGTGTTAGACCCATGCAATCTAATCTACAAAACGTTTCAACTTACACCAGTCGACTGACCATGAGCAAAAAGTCTACAAACAATAAATGCTGAAGGGGTTTTAGGGAACTGTGTACCCTCTACCTGCTGGTGAGACGTAAAGGGGTAACAGCCAATAATGAGAACAGAAAGGAGCTGTGTTTAAAAGTAAAAATGGAGGTACCATTCAATCCAGCAGGCGCACCAATGGACCTCTCACTTGAGAAGACAAGAATCGAGAAGACACAGGCCGCAAAAGCTGCAGTGCAGCCTTATTCACAATAGCCAAGACAGTGGAGCAATCAAAATGTCCAACAACAGGTGAATGGATAAAGAAGAAGTGGTCCATGTACACAATGGAATAATAGCCATGGAAAACAATGAACCACTGCTCTCTGAGGCACCACAAATGAGTCTGGAGATAATCACAAAACATGAGGTAAGTCGGAAAGCAAAAGACCTATATTCTATGATATCACTTATAGGCGTTATCTAATAACTGACACAAAGGAACGTATTTCCACAGAGAAAGACACTCACAGACTTAGAAAACAAACTATGCTCATCTAAAAGGAAAGGTGGGGGGAATGGATAAATTAAGATTAGTGTTACTATATGTATACAAACACATATTATATCCATATCTCAAAAAGACCAACCATATAGCAAGGGAGGTCTGCGGAACCCTCAGTAACATTTTACATGGGAAGAGGATCTGTACTTGAATAGACATATATAATGTACAAACGAACCAGATTGTGTACACCTAGGACAAACAATATTCTCAGCTTTACCCCAATTAAAAAAAATTTTAAAACCAAGAAGAAATAATGAGACATAAACTTATGGGGCTTTCTCCATGCACATTCCAATGTAATTTACAAACTAGGAACACGACTTCCAGAAAGGCTCTGCTGCCCTAGTACCCAGATATGGGAATGGAGATATGCTGCCTGCTTGAGGCCACTTCCCACAACAGCAGCTTTAAACCCATTGCTAAAGGTCACTAAATATTCACCAAACTTGCAGTTCGCTAAAAGACACCTGCTTTCTAAAAAAATTCTGGAGTGGAAAATCGACCAAAAATTTCAAAAGAGGGCAACCTTCCAAGAACACAATTTCAAGAGTTCTACTGTACTCCCAATTGTTTCCTTTTTTTTAACAGAAAAGAAAACGGTGGAGAAAAATGATGAGTTTTACGAATTTTCAAAGACATGCAAACCCAAATTACAAAAACCTATCAGCTCACAGCAGCCAGAAGGGCCATTAGCATAAATGCTGCAAACAATATATGCTGAAGCGATTGTGGAGAAATGCGTACCCTCGATTCTAAGGGGGGACGTGGTAAGAGCCACTAATGAAAACACAAAGAAGGTGCTTTGAAAAGGGAAACACGGTGCTACCAGTCAATCAATTACACCCACTGCTGGGCCTATCACCTGAGAAAATGAGAATCGAAAAGTCACAGCCTGGCAATCCTGCACTCCAACAATATTTACCATAGCCAACACTTGGAAGCAATGAAAATGTCCATCAACCGAGGAATGCACAAAGTAGAAGTGGTCCACGTACACAGTGGAAAAGTACTCCAATAAAAAATAAAAATTAAATGTAAAAATCCAACAAAAGTAAGGAGACATCAGCTTGTGTGGGTTTGTCCGGGCACACTCCACTCTAATTTATAACCGAGAAACACCACAGGCCGCAAGGGCTTTTCCCTAGTTACCAGGGTGGGGGACATAGAAAGGCTGCCGCCCTCTGGCAGTTACCTGCAAAAGCAGCTTTAAAGCCTGTGCTAATGGTCACTTCATAGGAACAAGTACTGCAGAACTGTAAATGAAACAGGCCCTCAAAATGTCTTGAGGGAGGTAAAGGCCAAAACATTTCAAAATGTGACACATACTTAAAGAGAACACTTTGAAGAACTAAGGGGTAATCACAGCTTGAAAAATAGCAAAGGACATGCCTTAAAGCTCAATTTCAACAGATTATGTGGCACATTCGAATTCAACCACAGAGAGGTATCAGCTCACACTTGTCAGAATAACCATCAGCAAGAAAACTACAAACACTAAATGCTGAAGGTGTTGTGGAGAAATGCATACCCTCAACTTCAAAGGGGACGTAACTTGGAAAGGGCCACGAATGAGAACAGAATGGAGGTGCCTTAAAAAGGTAAACATTGAGCTACTATATGATCCAGCAGGCCCACTCCTCGACGTAAAACCTAAGAAGAGAGAATTGGAAAGACACAGGCAGGCAAATCTGCACTGCACAGTATTACAATAGCCAAGATATGGAAGTAACCAAAAAGTCCACCAACAGATGGATGGACAAAGAAGAACTCCTCCATGTACAGATGGAATATTCGCTAGTGAAAAAAATGAAACAATGCCGTTTGCAGCACCATAGATGAGTCTAGACGTAATCACGCCACGTGTAGTAAGTGAGAAAGCAAAAGGCACATATCCTATCATATCACTTTTAAGAGTTACTTAAAAATTGATACCAATGAAGATATTTCCACAGAGAAAGGCAATCACAGATTCATTAAAAAACTTATGGTTCACCAAATAGAAAGGGATGAGGATTGGATACATTGCCACATTGGGGTTAACAGAGATATACAAACCATGTGAAATATATAACCACCAAAGACGTACGGAAGACCAGGAGAAGACTACTCAACATTGTGTCATAACCTACATGGGAAAAGGATGCGAGGAACAATAGATACATGTATATGTGTGAAAGAACCACATCTTGCACACCTAGAACAAACAAACCATTGTAATCATATTTACTGGGATAAAAAAATAAAAAGTAAACTACAAATATGAACAAGAAGTAATGAGACATAAACTTAAAGGGCTTTTCCCTGGCACATTCCATTCTAATTTACAACCTACAACACCACTTCCATTAAGGCTCTGTTTCCCTAGTAACCAAATATGGTAAAGGGGAAATGCTGCCACCTTGTGGCCGTTTCCTGCAAGAACAGCTTTAAACTCACAGCGAATGGTCACTTAACATTCCCAAGGACTCAGGGCTGTAAAGAACACCTGCCCTAAAAAATTGTGCTGAAGGAGGGAATGGACAAAACAATTCAAAACAGGCAAATGTTTCAAGAAGAGAGTATGAAGAGTTAAGTTTTACTCACGCTCTTTTAAAAAAAAGGAAAATGGATAAAAGCTCAACCTCAGGGAGTGTTAGACCCATGCAATCTAATCTACAAAACGTTTCAACTTACACCAGTCGACTGACCATGAGCAAAAAGTCTACAAACAATAAATGCTGAAGGGGTTTTAGGGAACTGTGTACCCTCTACCTGCTGGTGAGACGTAAAGGGGTAACAGCCAATAATGAGAACAGAAAGGAGCTGTGTTTAAAAGTAAAAATGGAGGTACCATTCAATCCAGCAGGCGCACCAATGGACCTCTCACTTGAGAAGACAAGAATCGAGAAGACACAGGCCGCAAAAGCTGCAGTGCAGCCTTATTCACAATAGCCAAGACAGTGGAGCAATCAAAATGTCCAACAACAGGTGAATGGATAAAGAAGAAGTGGTCCATGTACACAATGGAATAATAGCCATGGAAAACAATGAACCACTGCTCTCTGAGGCACCACAAATGAGTCTGGAGATAATCACAAAACATGAGGTAAGTCGGAAAGCAAAAGACCTATATTCTATGATATCACTTATAGGCGTTATCTAATAACTGACACAAAGGAACGTATTTCCACAGAGAAAGACACTCACAGACTTAGAAAACAAACTATGCTCATCTAAAAGGAAAGGTGGGGGGAATGGATAAATTAAGATTAGTGTTACTATATGTATACAAACACATATTATATCCATATCTCAAAAAGACCAACCATATAGCAAGGGAGGTCTGCGGAACCCTCAGTAACATTTTACATGGGAAGAGGATCTGTACTTGAATAGACATATATAATGTACAAACGAACCAGATTGTGTACACCTAGGACAAACAATATTCTAAGCTTTACCCCAATTAAAAAAAATTTTAAAACCAAGAAGAAATAATGAGACATAAACTTATGGGGCTTTCTCCATGCACATTCCAATGTAATTTACAAACTAGGAACACGACTTCCAGAAAGGCTCTGCTGCCCTAGTACCCAGATATGGGAATGGAGATATGCTGCCTGCTTGAGGCCACTTCCCACAACAGCAGCTTTAAACCCATTGCTAAAGGTCACTAAATATTCACCAAACTTGCAGTTCGCTAAAAGACACCTGCTTTCTAAAAAAATTCTGGAGTGGAAAATCGACCAAAAATTTCAAAAGAGGGCAACCTTCCAAGAACACAATTTCAAGAGTTCTACTGTACTCCCAATTGTTTCCTTTTTTTTAACAGAAAAGAAAACGGTGGAGAAAAATGATGAGTTTTACGAATTTTCAAAGACATGCAAACCCAAATTACAAAAACCTATCAGCTCACAGCAGCCAGAAGGGCCATTAGCATAAATGCTGCAAACAATATATGCTGAAGCGATTGTGGAGAAATGCGTACCCTCGATTCTAAGGGGGACGTGGTAAGAGCCACTAATGAAAACACAAAGAAGGTGCTTTGAAAAGGGAAACACGGTGCTACCAGTCAATCAATTACACCCACTGCTGGGCCTATCACCTGAGAAAATGAGAATCGAAAAGTCACAGCCTGGCAATCCTGCACTCCAACAATATTTACCATAGCCAACACTTGGAAGCAATGAAAATGTCCATCAACCGAGGAATGCACAAAGTAGAAGTGGTCCACGTACACAGTGGAAAAGTACTCCAATAAAAAATAAAAATTAAATGTAAAAATCCAACAAAAGTAAGGAGACATCAGCTTGTGTGGGTTTGTCCGGGCACACTCCACTCTAATTTATAACCGAGAAACACCACAGGCCGCAAGGGCTTTTCCCTAGTTACCAGGGTGGGGGACATAGAAAGGCTGCCGCCCTCTGGCAGTTACCTGCAAAAGCAGCTTTAAAGCCTGTGCTAATGGTCACTTCATAGGAACAAGTACTGCAGAACTGTAAATGAAACAGGCCCTCAAAATGTCTTGAGGGAGGTAAAGGCCAAAACATTTCAAAATGTGACACATACTTAAAGAGAACACTTTGAAGAACTAAGGGGTAATCACAGCTTGAAAAATAGCAAAGGACATGCCTTAAAGCTCAATTTCAACAGATTATGTGGCACATTCGAATTCAACCACAGAGAGGTATCAGCTCACACTTGTCAGAATAACCATCAGCAAGAAAACTACAAACACTAAATGCTGAAGGTGTTGTGGAGAAATGCATACCCTCAACTTCAAAGGGGACGTAACTTGGAAAGGGCCACGAATGAGAACAGAATGGAGGTGCCTTAAAAAGGTAAACATTGAGCTACTATATGATCCAGCAGGCCCACTCCTCGACGTAAAACCTAAGAAGAGAGAATTGGAAAGACACAGGCAGGCAAATCTGCACTGCACAGTATTACAATAGCCAAGATATGGAAGTAACCAAAAAGTCCACCAACAGATGGATGGACAAAGAAGAACTCCTCCATGTACAGATGGAATATTCGCTAGTGAAAAAAATGAAACAATGCCGTTTGCAGCACCATAGATGAGTCTAGACGTAATCACGCCACGTGTAGTAAGTGAGAAAGCAAAAGGCACATATCCTATCATATCACTTTTAAGAGTTACTTAAAAATTGATACCAATGAAGATATTTCCACAGAGAAAGGCAATCACAGATTCATTAAAAAACTTATGGTTCACCAAATAGAAAGGGATGAGGATTGGATACATTGCCACATTGGGGTTAACAGAGATATACAAACCATGTGAAATATATAACCACCAAAGACGTACGGAAGACCAGGAGAAGACTACTCAACATTGTGTCATAACCTACATGGGAAAAGGATGCGAGGAACAATAGATACATGTATATGTGTGAAAGAACCACATCTTGCACACCTAGAACAAACAAACCATTGTAATCATATTTACTGGGATAAAAAATAAAAAGTAAACTACAAATATGAACAAGAAGTAATGAGACATAAACTTAAAGGGCTTTTCCCTGGCACATTCCATTCTAATTTACAACCTACAACACCACTTCCATTAAGGCTCTGTTTCCCTAGTAACCAAATATGGTAAAGGGGAAATGCTGCCACCTTGTGGCCGTTTCCTGCAAGAACAGCTTTAAACTCACAGCGAATGGTCACTTAACATTCCCAAGGACTCAGGGCTGTAAAGAACACCTGCCCTAAAAAATTGTGCTGAAGGAGGGAATGGACAAAACAATTCAAAACAGGCAAATGTTTCAAGAAGAGAGTATGAAGAGTTAAGTTTTACTCACGCTCTTTTAAAAAAAAGGAAAATGGATAAAAGCTCAACCTCAGGGAGTGTTAGACCCATGCAATCTAATCTACAAAACGTTTCAACTTACACCAGTCGACTGACCATGAGCAAAAAGTCTACAAACAATAAATGCTGAAGGGGTTTTAGGGAACTGTGTACCCTCTACCTGCTGGTGAGACGTAAAGGGGTAACAGCCAATAATGAGAACAGAAAGGAGCTGTGTTTAAAAGTAAAAATGGAGGTACCATTCAATCCAGCAGGCGCACCAATGGACCTCTCACTTGAGAAGACAAGAATCGAGAAGACACAGGCCGCAAAAGCTGCAGTGCAGCCTTATTCACAATAGCCAAGACAGTGGAGCAATCAAAATGTCCAACAACAGGTGAATGGATAAAGAAGAAGTGGTCCATGTACACAATGGAATAATAGCCATGGAAAACAATGAACCACTGCTCTCTGAGGCACCACAAATGAGTCTGGAGATAATCACAAAACATGAGGTAAGTCGGAAAGCAAAAGACCTATATTCTATGATATCACTTATAGGCGTTATCTAATAACTGACACAAAGGAACGTATTTCCACAGAGAAAGACACTCACAGACTTAGAAAACAAACTATGCTCATCTAAAAGGAAAGGTGGGGGGAATGGATAAATTAAGATTAGTGTTACTATATGTATACAAACACATATTATATCCATATCTCAAAAAGACCAACCATATAGCAAGGGAGGTCTGCGGAACCCTCAGTAACATTTTACATGGGAAGAGGATCTGTACTTGAATAGACATATATAATGTACAAACGAACCAGATTGTGTACACCTAGGACAAACAATATTCTAAGCTTTACCCCAATTAAAAAAAATTTTAAAACCAAGAAGAAATAATGAGACATAAACTTATGGGGCTTTCTCCATGCACATTCCAATGTAATTTACAAACTAGGAACACGACTTCCAGAAAGGCTCTGCTGCCCTAGTACCCAGATATGGGAATGGAGATATGCTGCCTGCTTGAGGCCACTTCCCACAACAGCAGCTTTAAACCCATTGCTAAAGGTCACTAAATATTCACCAAACTTGCAGTTCGCTAAAAGACACCTGCTTTCTAAAAAAATTCTGGAGTGGAAAATCGACCAAAAATTTCAAAAGAGGGCAACCTTCCAAGAACACAATTTCAAGAGTTCTACTGTACTCCCAATTGTTTCCTTTTTTTTAACAGAAAAGAAAACGGTGGAGAAAAATGATGAGTTTTACGAATTTTCAAAGACATGCAAACCCAAATTACAAAAACCTATCAGCTCACAGCAGCCAGAAGGGCCATTAGCATAAATGCTGCAAACAATATATGCTGAAGCGATTGTGGAGAAATGCGTACCCTCGATTCTAAGGGGGACGTGGTAAGAGCCACTAATGAAAACACAAAGAAGGTGCTTTGAAAAGGGAAACACGGTGCTACCAGTCAATCAATTACACCCACTGCTGGGCCTATCACCTGAGAAAATGAGAATCGAAAAGTCACAGCCTGGCAATCCTGCACTCCAACAATATTTACCATAGCCAACACTTGGAAGCAATGAAAATGTCCATCAACCGAGGAATGCACAAAGTAGAAGTGGTCCACGTACACAGTGGAAAAGTACTCCAATAAAAAATAAAAATTAAATGTAAAAATCCAACAAAAGTAAGGAGACATCAGCTTGTGTGGGTTTGTCCGGGCACACTCCACTCTAATTTATAACCGAGAAACACCACAGGCCGCAAGGGCTTTTCCCTAGTTACCAGGGTGGGGGACATAGAAAGGCTGCCGCCCTCTGGCAGTTACCTGCAAAAGCAGCTTTAAAGCCTGTGCTAATGGTCACTTCATAGGAACAAGTACTGCAGAACTGTAAATGAAACAGGCCCTCAAAATGTCTTGAGGGAGGTAAAGGCCAAAACATTTCAAAATGTGACACATACTTAAAGAGAACACTTTGAAGAACTAAGGGGTAATCACAGCTTGAAAAATAGCAAAGGACATGCCTTAAAGCTCAATTTCAACAGATTATGTGGCACATTCGAATTCAACCACAGAGAGGTATCAGCTCACACTTGTCAGAATAACCATCAGCAAGAAAACTACAAACACTAAATGCTGAAGGTGTTGTGGAGAAATGCATACCCTCAACTTCAAAGGGGACGTAACTTGGAAAGGGCCACGAATGAGAACAGAATGGAGGTGCCTTAAAAAGGTAAACATTGAGCTACTATATGATCCAGCAGGCCCACTCCTCGACGTAAAACCTAAGAAGAGAGAATTGGAAAGACACAGGCAGGCAAATCTGCACTGCACAGTATTACAATAGCCAAGATATGGAAGTAACCAAAAAGTCCACCAACAGATGGATGGACAAAGAAGAACTCCTCCATGTACAGATGGAATATTCGCTAGTGAAAAAAATGAAACAATGCCGTTTGCAGCACCATAGATGAGTCTAGACGTAATCACGCCACGTGTAGTAAGTGAGAAAGCAAAAGGCACATATCCTATCATATCACTTTTAAGAGTTACTTAAAAATTGATACCAATGAAGATATTTCCACAGAGAAAGGCAATCACAGATTCATTAAAAAACTTATGGTTCACCAAATAGAAAGGGATGAGGATTGGATACATTGCCACATTGGGGTTAACAGAGATATACAAACCATGTGAAATATATAACCACCAAAGACGTACGGAAGACCAGGAGAAGACTACTCAACATTGTGTCATAACCTACATGGGAAAAGGATGCGAGGAACAATAGATACATGTATATGTGTGAAAGAACCACATCTTGCACACCTAGAACAAACAAACCATTGTAATCATATTTACTGGGATAAAAAATAAAAAGTAAACTACAAATATGAACAAGAAGTAATGAGACATAAACTTAAAGGGCTTTTCCCTGGCACATTCCATTCTAATTTACAACCTACAACACCACTTCCATTAAGGCTCTGTTTCCCTAGTAACCAAATATGGTAAAGGGGAAATGCTGCCACCTTGTGGCCGTTTCCTGCAAGAACAGCTTTAAACTCACAGCGAATGGTCACTTAACATTCCCAAGGACTCAGGGCTGTAAAGAACACCTGCCCTAAAAAATTGTGCTGAAGGAGGGAATGGACAAAACAATTCAAAACAGGCAAATGTTTCAAGAAGAGAGTATGAAGAGTTAAGTTTTACTCACGCTCTTTTAAAAAAAAGGAAAATGGATAAAAGCTCAACCTCAGGGAGTGTTAGACCCATGCAATCTAATCTACAAAACGTTTCAACTTACACCAGTCGACTGACCATGAGCAAAAAGTCTACAAACAATAAATGCTGAAGGGGTTTTAGGGAACTGTGTACCCTCTACCTGCTGGTGAGACGTAAAGGGGTAACAGCCAATAATGAGAACAGAAAGGAGCTGTGTTTAAAAGTAAAAATGGAGGTACCATTCAATCCAGCAGGCGCACCAATGGACCTCTCACTTGAGAAGACAAGAATCGAGAAGACACAGGCCGCAAAAGCTGCAGTGCAGCCTTATTCACAATAGCCAAGACAGTGGAGCAATCAAAATGTCCAACAACAGGTGAATGGATAAAGAAGAAGTGGTCCATGTACACAATGGAATAATAGCCATGGAAAACAATGAACCACTGCTCTCTGAGGCACCACAAATGAGTCTGGAGATAATCACAAAACATGAGGTAAGTCGGAAAGCAAAAGACCTATATTCTATGATATCACTTATAGGCGTTATCTAATAACTGACACAAAGGAACATATTTCCACAGAGAAAGACACTCACAGACTTAGAAAACAAACTATGCTCATCTAAAAGGAAAGGTGGGGGGAATGGATAAATTAAGATTAGTGTTACTATATGTATACAAACACATATTATATCCATATCTCAAAAAGACCAACCATATAGCAAGGGAGGTCTGCGGAACCCTCAGTAACATTTTACATGGGAAGAGGATCTGTACTTGAATAGACATATATAATGTACAAACGAACCAGATTGTGTACACCTAGGACAAACAATATTCTAAGCTTTACCCCAATTAAAAAAAATTTTAAAACCAAGAAGAAATAATGAGACATAAACTTATGGGGCTTTCTCCATGCACATTCCAATGTAATTTACAAACTAGGAACACGACTTCCAGAAAGGCTCTGCTGCCCTAGTACCCAGATATGGGAATGGAGATATGCTGCCTGCTTGAGGCCACTTCCCACAACAGCAGCTTTAAACCCATTGCTAAAGGTCACTAAATATTCACCAAACTTGCAGTTCGCTAAAAGACACCTGCTTTCTAAAAAAATTCTGGAGTGGAAAATCGACCAAAAATTTCAAAAGAGGGCAACCTTCCAAGAACACAATTTCAAGAGTTCTACTGTACTCCCAATTGTTTCCTTTTTTTTAACAGAAAAGAAAACGGTGGAGAAAAATGATGAGTTTTACGAATTTTCAAAGACATGCAAACCCAAATTACAAAAACCTATCAGCTCACAGCAGCCAGAAGGGCCATTAGCATAAATGCTGCAAACAATATATGCTGAAGCGATTGTGGAGAAATGCGTACCCTCGATTCTAAGGGGGACGTGGTAAGAGCCACTAATGAAAACACAAAGAAGGTGCTTTGAAAAGGGAAACACGGTGCTACCAGTCAATCAATTACACCCACTGCTGGGCCTATCACCTGAGAAAATGAGAATCGAAAAGTCACAGCCTGGCAATCCTGCACTCCAACAATATTTACCATAGCCAACACTTGGAAGCAATGAAAATGTCCATCAACCGAGGAATGCACAAAGTAGAAGTGGTCCACGTACACAGTGGAAAAGTACTCCAATAAAAAATAAAAATTAAATGTAAAAATCCAACAAAAGTAAGGAGACATCAGCTTGTGTGGGTTTGTCCGGGCACACTCCACTCTAATTTATAACCGAGAAACACCACAGGCCGCAAGGGCTTTTCCCTAGTTACCAGGGTGGGGGACATAGAAAGGCTGCTGCCCTCTGGCAGTTACCTGCAAAAGCAGCTTTAAAGCCTGTGCTAATGGTCACTTCATAGGAACAAGTACTGCAGAACTGTAAATGAAACAGGCCCTCAAAATGTCTTGAGGGAGGTAAAGGCCAAAACATTTCAAAATGTGACACATACTTAAAGAGAACACTTTGAAGAACTAAGGGGTAATCACAGCTTGAAAAATAGCAAAGGACATGCCTTAAAGCTCAATTTCAACAGATTATGTGGCACATTCGAATTCAACCACAGAGAGGTATCAGCTCACACTTGTCAGAATAACCATCAGCAAGAAAACTACAAACACTAAATGCTGAAGGTGTTGTGGAGAAATGCATACCCTCAACTTCAAAGGGGACGTAACTTGGAAAGGGCCACGAATGAGAACAGAATGGAGGTGCCTTAAAAAGGTAAACATTGAGCTACTATATGATCCAGCAGGCCCACTCCTCGACGTAAAACCTAAGAAGAGAGAATTGGAAAGACACAGGCAGGCAAATCTGCACTGCACAGTATTACAATAGCCAAGATATGGAAGTAACCAAAAAGTCCACCAACAGATGGATGGACAAAGAAGAACTCCTCCATGTACAGATGGAATATTCGCTAGTGAAAAAAATGAAACAATGCCGTTTGCAGCACCATAGATGAGTCTAGACGTAATCACGCCACGTGTAGTAAGTGAGAAAGCAAAAGGCACATATCCTATCATATCACTTTTAAGAGTTACTTAAAAATTGATACCAATGAAGATATTTCCACAGAGAAAGGCAATCACAGATTCATTAAAAAACTTATGGTTCACCAAATAGAAAGGGATGAGGATTGGATACATTGCCACATTGGGGTTAACAGAGATATACAAACCATGTGAAATATATAACCACCAAAGACGTACGGAAGACCAGGAGAAGACTACTCAACATTGTGTCATAACCTACATGGGAAAAGGATGCGAGGAACAATAGATACATGTATATGTGTGAAAGAACCACATCTTGCACACCTAGAACAAACAAACCATTGTAATCATATTTACTGGGATAAAAAATAAAAAGTAAACTACAAATATGAACAAGAAGTAATGAGACATAAACTTAAAGGGCTTTTCCCTGGCACATTCCATTCTAATTTACAACCTACAACACCACTTCCATTAAGGCTCTGTTTCCCTAGTAACCAAATATGGTAAAGGGGAAATGCTGCCACCTTGTGGCCGTTTCCTGCAAGAACAGCTTTAAACTCACAGCGAATGGTCACTTAACATTCCCAAGGACTCAGGGCTGTAAAGAACACCTGCCCTAAAAAATTGTGCTGAAGGAGGGAATGGACAAAACAATTCAAAACAGGCAAATGTTTCAAGAAGAGAGTATGAAGAGTTAAGTTTTACTCACGCTCTTTTAAAAAAAAGGAAAATGGATAAAAGCTCAACCTCAGGGAGTGTTAGACCCATGCAATCTAATCTACAAAACGTTTCAACTTACACCAGTCGACTGACCATGAGCAAAAAGTCTACAAACAATAAATGCTGAAGGGGTTTTAGGGAACTGTGTACCCTCTACCTGCTGGTGAGACGTAAAGGGGTAACAGCCAATAATGAGAACAGAAAGGAGCTGTGTTTAAAAGTAAAAATGGAGGTACCATTCAATCCAGCAGGCGCACCAATGGACCTCTCACTTGAGAAGACAAGAATCGAGAAGACACAGGCCGCAAAAGCTGCAGTGCAGCCTTATTCACAATAGCCAAGACAGTGGAGCAATCAAAATGTCCAACAACAGGTGAATGGATAAAGAAGAAGTGGTCCATGTACACAATGGAATAATAGCCATGGAAAACAATGAACCACTGCTCTCTGAGGCACCACAAATGAGTCTGGAGATAATCACAAAACATGAGGTAAGTCGGAAAGCAAAAGACCTATATTCTATGATATCACTTATAGGCGTTATCTAATAACTGACACAAAGGAACATATTTCCACAGAGAAAGACACTCACAGACTTAGAAAACAAACTATGCTCATCTAAAAGGAAAGGTGGGGGGAATGGATAAATTAAGATTAGTGTTACTATATGTATACAAACACATATTATATCCATATCTCAAAAAGACCAACCATATAGCAAGGGAGGTCTGCGGAACCCTCAGTAACATTTTACATGGGAAGAGGATCTGTACTTGAATAGACATATATAATGTACAAACGAACCAGATTGTGTACACCTAGGACAAACAATATTCTCAGCTTTACCCCAATTAAAAAAAATTTTAAAACCAAGAAGAAATAATGAGACATAAACTTATGGGGCTTTCTCCATGCACATTCCAATGTAATTTACAAACTAGGAACACGACTTCCAGAAAGGCTCTGCTGCCCTAGTACCCAGATATGGGAATGGAGATATGCTGCCTGCTTGAGGCCACTTCCCACAACAGCAGCTTTAAACCCATTGCTAAAGGTCACTAAATATTCACCAAACTTGCAGTTCGCTAAAAGACACCTGCTTTCTAAAAAAATTCTGGAGTGGAAAATCGACCAAAAATTTCAAAAGAGGGCAACCTTCCAAGAACACAATTTCAAGAGTTCTACTGTACTCCCAATTGTTTCCTTTTTTTTAACAGAAAAGAAAACGGTGGAGAAAAATGATGAGTTTTACGAATTTTCAAAGACATGCAAACCCAAATTACAAAAACCTATCAGCTCACAGCAGCCAGAAGGGCCATTAGCATAAATGCTGCAAACAATATATGCTGAAGCGATTGTGGAGAAATGCGTACCCTCGATTCTAAGGGGGACGTGGTAAGAGCCACTAATGAAAACACAAAGAAGGTGCTTTGAAAAGGGAAACACGGTGCTACCAGTCAATCAATTACACCCACTGCTGGGCCTATCACCTGAGAAAATGAGAATCGAAAAGTCACAGCCTGGCAATCCTGCACTCCAACAATATTTACCATAGCCAACACTTGGAAGCAATGAAAATGTCCATCAACCGAGGAATGCACAAAGTAGAAGTGGTCCACGTACACAGTGGAAAAGTACTCCAATAAAAAATAAAAATTAAATGTAAAAATCCAACAAAAGTAAGGAGACATCAGCTTGTGTGGGTTTGTCCGGGCACACTCCACTCTAATTTATAACCGAGAAACACCACAGGCCGCAAGGGCTTTTCCCTAGTTACCAGGGTGGGGGACATAGAAAGGCTGCCGCCCTCTGGCAGTTACCTGCAAAAGCAGCTTTAAAGCCTGTGCTAATGGTCACTTCATAGGAACAAGTACTGCAGAACTGTAAATGAAACAGGCCCTCAAAATGTCTTGAGGGAGGTAAAGGCCAAAACATTTCAAAATGTGACACATACTTAAAGAGAACACTTTGAAGAACTAAGGGGTAATCACAGCTTGAAAAATAGCAAAGGACATGCCTTAAAGCTCAATTTCAACAGATTATGTGGCACATTCGAATTCAACCACAGAGAGGTATCAGCTCACACTTGTCAGAATAACCATCAGCAAGAAAACTACAAACACTAAATGCTGAAGGTGTTGTGGAGAAATGCATACCCTCAACTTCAAAGGGGACGTAACTTGGAAAGGGCCACGAATGAGAACAGAATGGAGGTGCCTTAAAAAGGTAAACATTGAGCTACTATATGATCCAGCAGGCCCACTCCTCGACGTAAAACCTAAGAAGAGAGAATTGGAAAGACACAGGCAGGCAAATCTGCACTGCACAGTATTACAATAGCCAAGATATGGAAGTAACCAAAAAGTCCACCAACAGATGGATGGACAAAGAAGAACTCCTCCATGTACAGATGGAATATTCGCTAGTGAAAAAAATGAAACAATGCCGTTTGCAGCACCATAGATGAGTCTAGACGTAATCACGCCACGTGTAGTAAGTGAGAAAGCAAAAGGCACATATCCTATCATATCACTTTTAAGAGTTACTTAAAAATTGATACCAATGAAGATATTTCCACAGAGAAAGGCAATCACAGATTCATTAAAAAACTTATGGTTCACCAAATAGAAAGGGATGAGGATTGGATACATTGCCACATTGGGGTTAACAGAGATATACAAACCATGTGAAATATATAACCACCAAAGACGTACGGAAGACCAGGAGAAGACTACTCAACATTGTGTCATAACCTACATGGGAAAAGGATGCGAGGAACAATAGATACATGTATATGTGTGAAAGAACCACATCTTGCACACCTAGAACAAACAAACCATTGTAATCATATTTACTGGGATAAAAAATAAAAAGTAAACTACAAATATGAACAAGAAGTAATGAGACATAAACTTAAAGGGCTTTTCCCTGGCACATTCCATTCTAATTTACAACCTACAACACCACTTCCATTAAGGCTCTGTTTCCCTAGTAACCAAATATGGTAAAGGGGAAATGCTGCCACCTTGTGGCCGTTTCCTGCAAGAACAGCTTTAAACTCACAGCGAATGGTCACTTAACATTCCCAAGGACTCAGGGCTGTAAAGAACACCTGCCCTAAAAAATTGTGCTGAAGGAGGGAATGGACAAAACAATTCAAAACAGGCAAATGTTTCAAGAAGAGAGTATGAAGAGTTAAGTTTTACTCACGCTCTTTTAAAAAAAAGGAAAATGGATAAAAGCTCAACCTCAGGGAGTGTTAGACCCATGCAATCTAATCTACAAAACGTTTCAACTTACACCAGTCGACTGACCATGAGCAAAAAGTCTACAAACAATAAATGCTGAAGGGGTTTTAGGGAACTGTGTACCCTCTACCTGCTGGTGAGACGTAAAGGGGTAACAGCCAATAATGAGAAAAGAAAGGAGCTGTGTTTAAAAGTAAAAATGGAGGTACCATTCAATCCAGCAGGCGCACCAATGGACCTCTCACTTGAGAAGACAAGAATCGAGAAGACACAGGCCGCAAAAGCTGCAGTGCAGCCTTATTCACAATAGCCAAGACAGTGGAGCAATCAAAATGTCCAACAACAGGTGAATGGATAAAGAAGAAGTGGTCCATGTACACAATGGAATAATAGCCATGGAAAACAATGAACCACTGCTCTCTGAGGCACCACAAATGAGTCTGGAGATAATCACAAAACATGAGGTAAGTCGGAAAGCAAAAGACCTATATTCTATGATATCACTTATAGGCGTTATCTAATAACTGACACAAAGGAACATATTTCCACAGAGAAAGACACTCACAGACTTAGAAAACAAACTATGCTCATCTAAAAGGAAAGGTGGGGGGAATGGATAAATTAAGATTAGTGTTACTATATGTATACAAACACATATTATATCCATATCTCAAAAAGACCAACCATATAGCAAGGGAGGTCTGCGGAACCCTCAGTAACATTTTACATGGGAAGAGGATCTGTACTTGAATAGACATATATAATGTACAAACGAACCAGATTGTGTACACCTAGGACAAACAATATTCTAAGCTTTACCCCAATTAAAAAAAATTTTAAAACCAAGAAGAAATAATGAGACATAAACTTATGGGGCTTTCTCCATGCACATTCCAATGTAATTTACAAACTAGGAACACGACTTCCAGAAAGGCTCTGCTGCCCTAGTACCCAGATATGGGAATGGAGATATGCTGCCTGCTTGAGGCCACTTCCCACAACAGCAGCTTTAAACCCATTGCTAAAGGTCACTAAATATTCACCAAACTTGCAGTTCGCTAAAAGACACCTGCTTTCTAAAAAAATTCTGGAGTGGAAAATCGACCAAAAATTTCAAAAGAGGGCAACCTTCCAAGAACACAATTTCAAGAGTTCTACTGTACTCCCAATTGTTTCCTTTTTTTTAACAGAAAAGAAAACGGTGGAGAAAAATGATGAGTTTTACGAATTTTCAAAGACATGCAAACCCAAATTACAAAAACCTATCAGCTCACAGCAGCCAGAAGGGCCATTAGCATAAATGCTGCAAACAATATATGCTGAAGCGATTGTGGAGAAATGCGTACCCTCGATTCTAAGGGGGACGTGGTAAGAGCCACTAATGAAAACACAAAGAAGGTGCTTTGAAAAGGGAAACACGGTGCTACCAGTCAATCAATTACACCCACTGCTGGGCCTATCACCTGAGAAAATGAGAATCGAAAAGTCACAGCCTGGCAATCCTGCACTCCAACAATATTTACCATAGCCAACACTTGGAAGCAATGAAAATGTCCATCAACCGAGGAATGCACAAAGTAGAAGTGGTCCACGTACACAGTGGAAAAGTACTCCAATAAAAAATAAAAATTAAATGTAAAAATCCAACAAAAGTAAGGAGACATCAGCTTGTGTGGGTTTGTCCGGGCACACTCCACTCTAATTTATAACCGAGAAACACCACAGGCCGCAAGGGCTTTTCCCTAGTTACCAGGGTGGGGGACATAGAAAGGCTGCCGCCCTCTGGCAGTTACCTGCAAAAGCAGCTTTAAAGCCTGTGCTAATGGTCACTTCATAGGAACAAGTACTGCAGAACTGTAAATGAAACAGGCCCTCAAAATGTCTTGAGGGAGGTAAAGGCCAAAACATTTCAAAATGTGACACATACTTAAAGAGAACACTTTGAAGAACTAAGGGGTAATCACAGCTTGAAAAATAGCAAAGGACATGCCTTAAAGCTCAATTTCAACAGATTATGTGGCACATTCGAATTCAACCACAGAGAGGTATCAGCTCACACTTGTCAGAATAACCATCAGCAAGAAAACTACAAACACTAAATGCTGAAGGTGTTGTGGAGAAATGCATACCCTCAACTTCAAAGGGGACGTAACTTGGAAAGGGCCACGAATGAGAACAGAATGGAGGTGCCTTAAAAAGGTAAACATTGAGCTACTATATGATCCAGCAGGCCCACTCCTCGACGTAAAACCTAAGAAGAGAGAATTGGAAAGACACAGGCAGGCAAATCTGCACTGCACAGTATTACAATAGCCAAGATATGGAAGTAACCAAAAAGTCCACCAACAGATGGATGGACAAAGAAGAACTCCTCCATGTACAGATGGAATATTCGCTAGTGAAAAAAATGAAACAATGCCGTTTGCAGCACCATAGATGAGTCTAGACGTAATCACGCCACGTGTAGTAAGTGAGAAAGCAAAAGGCACATATCCTATCATATCACTTTTAAGAGTTACTTAAAAATTGATACCAATGAAGATATTTCCACAGAGAAAGGCAATCACAGATTCATTAAAAAACTTATGGTTCACCAAATAGAAAGGGATGAGGATTGGATACATTGCCACATTGGGGTTAACAGAGATATACAAACCATGTGAAATATATAACCACCAAAGACGTACGGAAGACCAGGAGAAGACTACTCAACATTGTGTCATAACCTACATGGGAAAAGGATGCGAGGAACAATAGATACATGTATATGTGTGAAAGAACCACATCTTGCACACCTAGAACAAACAAACCATTGTAATCATATTTACTGGGATAAAAAATAAAAAGTAAACTACAAATATGAACAAGAAGTAATGAGACATAAACTTAAAGGGCTTTTCCCTGGCACATTCCATTCTAATTTACAACCTACAACACCACTTCCATTAAGGCTCTGTTTCCCTAGTAACCAAATATGGTAAAGGGGAAATGCTGCCACCTTGTGGCCGTTTCCTGCAAGAACAGCTTTAAACTCACAGCGAATGGTCACTTAACATTCCCAAGGACTCAGGGCTGTAAAGAACACCTGCCCTAAAAAATTGTGCTGAAGGAGGGAATGGACAAAACAATTCAAAACAGGCAAATGTTTCAAGAAGAGAGTATGAAGAGTTAAGTTTTACTCACGCTCTTTTAAAAAAAAGGAAAATGGATAAAAGCTCAACCTCAGGGAGTGTTAGACCCATGCAATCTAATCTACAAAACGTTTCAACTTACACCAGTCGACTGACCATGAGCAAAAAGTCTACAAACAATAAATGCTGAAGGGGTTTTAGGGAACTGTGTACCCTCTACCTGCTGGTGAGACGTAAAGGGGTAACAGCCAATAATGAGAACAGAAAGGAGCTGTGTTTAAAAGTAAAAATGGAGGTACCATTCAATCCAGCAGGCGCACCAATGGACCTCTCACTTGAGAAGACAAGAATCGAGAAGACACAGGCCGCAAAAGCTGCAGTGCAGCCTTATTCACAATAGCCAAGACAGTGGAGCAATCAAAATGTCCAACAACAGGTGAATGGATAAAGAAGAAGTGGTCCATGTACACAATGGAATAATAGCCATGGAAAACAATGAACCACTGCTCTCTGAGGCACCACAAATGAGTCTGGAGATAATCACAAAACATGAGGTAAGTCGGAAAGCAAAAGACCTATATTCTATGATATCACTTATAGGCGTTATCTAATAACTGACACAAAGGAACATATTTCCACAGAGAAAGACACTCACAGACTTAGAAAACAAACTATGCTCATCTAAAAGGAAAGGTGGGGGGAATGGATAAATTAAGATTAGTGTTACTATATGTATACAAACACATATTATATCCATATCTCAAAAAGACCAACCATATAGCAAGGGAGGTCTGCGGAACCCTCAGTAACATTTTACATGGGAAGAGGATCTGTACTTGAATAGACATATATAATGTACAAACGAACCAGATTGTGTACACCTAGGACAAACAATATTCTAAGCTTTACCCCAATTAAAAAAAATTTTAAAACCAAGAAGAAATAATGAGACATAAACTTATGGGGCTTTCTCCATGCACATTCCAATGTAATTTACAAACTAGGAACACGACTTCCAGAAAGGCTCTGCTGCCCTAGTACCCAGATATGGGAATGGAGATATGCTGCCTGCTTGAGGCCACTTCCCACAACAGCAGCTTTAAACCCATTGCTAAAGGTCACTAAATATTCACCAAACTTGCAGTTCGCTAAAAGACACCTGCTTTCTAAAAAAATTCTGGAGTGGAAAATCGACCAAAAATTTCAAAAGAGGGCAACCTTCCAAGAACACAATTTCAAGAGTTCTACTGTACTCCCAATTGTTTCCTTTTTTTTAACAGAAAAGAAAACGGTGGAGAAAAATGATGAGTTTTACGAATTTTCAAAGACATGCAAACCCAAATTACAAAAACCTATCAGCTCACAGCAGCCAGAAGGGCCATTAGCATAAATGCTGCAAACAATATATGCTGAAGCGATTGTGGAGAAATGCGTACCCTCGATTCTAAGGGGGACGTGGTAAGAGCCACTAATGAAAACACAAAGAAGGTGCTTTGAAAAGGGAAACACGGTGCTACCAGTCAATCAATTACACCCACTGCTGGGCCTATCACCTGAGAAAATGAGAATCGAAAAGTCACAGCCTGGCAATCCTGCACTCCAACAATATTTACCATAGCCAACACTTGGAAGCAATGAAAATGTCCATCAACCGAGGAATGCACAAAGTAGAAGTGGTCCACGTACACAGTGGAAAAGTACTCCAATAAAAAATAAAAATTAAATGTAAAAATCCAACAAAAGTAAGGAGACATCAGCTTGTGTGGGTTTGTCCGGGCACACTCCACTCTAATTTATAACCGAGAAACACCACAGGCCGCAAGGGCTTTTCCCTAGTTACCAGGGTGGGGGACATAGAAAGGCTGCCGCCCTCTGGCAGTTACCTGCAAAAGCAGCTTTAAAGCCTGTGCTAATGGTCACTTCATAGGAACAAGTACTGCAGAACTGTAAATGAAACAGGCCCTCAAAATGTCTTGAGGGAGGTAAAGGCCAAAACATTTCAAAATGTGACACATACTTAAAGAGAACACTTTGAAGAACTAAGGGGTAATCACAGCTTGAAAAATAGCAAAGGACATGCCTTAAAGCTCAATTTCAACAGATTATGTGGCACATTCGAATTCAACCACAGAGAGGTATCAGCTCACACTTGTCAGAATAACCATCAGCAAGAAAACTACAAACACTAAATGCTGAAGGTGTTGTGGAGAAATGCATACCCTCAACTTCAAAGGGGACGTAACTTGGAAAGGGCCACGAATGAGAACAGAATGGAGGTGCCTTAAAAAGGTAAACATTGAGCTACTATATGATCCAGCAGGCCCACTCCTCGACGTAAAACCTAAGAAGAGAGAATTGGAAAGACACAGGCAGGCAAATCTGCACTGCACAGTATTACAATAGCCAAGATATGGAAGTAACCAAAAAGTCCACCAACAGATGGATGGACAAAGAAGAACTCCTCCATGTACAGATGGAATATTCGCTAGTGAAAAAAATGAAACAATGCCGTTTGCAGCACCATAGATGAGTCTAGACGTAATCACGCCACGTGTAGTAGGTGAGAAAGCAAAAGGCACATATCCTATCATATCACTTTTAAGAGTTACTTAAAAATTGATACCAATGAAGATATTTCCACAGAGAAAGGCAATCACAGATTCATTAAAAAACTTATGGTTCACCAAATAGAAAGGGATGAGGATTGGATACATTGCCACATTGGGGTTAACAGAGATATACAAACCATGTGAAATATATAACCACCAAAGACGTACGGAAGACCAGGAGAAGACTACTCAACATTGTGTCATAACCTACATGGGAAAAGGATGCGAGGAACAATAGATACATGTATATGTGTGAAAGAACCACATCTTGCACACCTAGAACAAACAAACCATTGTAATCATATTTACTGGGATAAAAAATAAAAAGTAAACTACAAATATGAACAAGAAGTAATGAGACATAAACTTAAAGGGCTTTTCCCTGGCACATTCCATTCTAATTTACAACCTACAACACCACTTCCATTAAGGCTCTGTTTCCCTAGTAACCAAATATGGTAAAGGGGAAATGCTGCCACCTTGTGGCCGTTTCCTGCAAGAACAGCTTTAAACTCACAGCGAATGGTCACTTAACATTCCCAAGGACTCAGGGCTGTAAAGAACACCTGCCCTAAAAAATTGTGCTGAAGGAGGGAATGGACAAAACAATTCAAAACAGGCAAATGTTTCAAGAAGAGAGTATGAAGAGTTAAGTTTTACTCACGCTCTTTTAAAAAAAAGGAAAATGGATAAAAGCTCAACCTCAGGGAGTGTTAGACCCATGCAATCTAATCTACAAAACGTTTCAACTTACACCAGTCGACTGACCATGAGCAAAAAGTCTACAAACAATAAATGCTGAAGGGGTTTTAGGGAACTGTGTACCCTCTACCTGCTGGTGAGACGTAAAGGGGTAACAGCCAATAATGAGAACAGAAAGGAGCTGTGTTTAAAAGTAAAAATGGAGGTACCATTCAATCCAGCAGGCGCACCAATGGACCTCTCACTTGAGAAGACAAGAATCGAGAAGACACAGGCCGCAAAAGCTGCAGTGCAGCCTTATTCACAATAGCCAAGACAGTGGAGCAATCAAAATGTCCAACAACAGGTGAATGGATAAAGAAGAAGTGGTCCATGTACACAATGGAATAATAGCCATGGAAAACAATGAACCACTGCTCTCTGAGGCACCACAAATGAGTCTGGAGATAATCACAAAACATGAGGTAAGTCGGAAAGCAAAAGACCTATATTCTATGATATCACTTATAGGCGTTATCTAATAACTGACACAAAGGAACATATTTCCACAGAGAAAGACACTCACAGACTTAGAAAACAAACTATGCTCATCTAAAAGGAAAGGTGGGGGGAATGGATAAATTAAGATTAGTGTTACTATATGTATACAAACACATATTATATCCATATCTCAAAAAGACCAACCATATAGCAAGGGAGGTCTGCGGAACCCTCAGTAACATTTTACATGGGAAGAGGATCTGTACTTGAATAGACATATATAATGTACAAACGAACCAGATTGTGTACACCTAGGACAAACAATATTCTCAGCTTTACCCCAATTAAAAAAAATTTTAAAACCAAGAAGAAATAATGAGACATAAACTTATGGGGCTTTCTCCATGCACATTCCAATGTAATTTACAAACTAGGAACACGACTTCCAGAAAGGCTCTGCTGCCCTAGTACCCAGATATGGGAATGGAGATATGCTGCCTGCTTGAGGCCACTTCCCACAACAGCAGCTTTAAACCCATTGCTAAAGGTCACTAAATATTCACCAAACTTGCAGTTCGCTAAAAGACACCTGCTTTCTAAAAAAATTCTGGAGTGGAAAATCGACCAAAAATTTCAAAAGAGGGCAACCTTCCAAGAACACAATTTCAAGAGTTCTACTGTACTCCCAATTGTTTCCTTTTTTTTAACAGAAAAGAAAACGGTGGAGAAAAATGATGAGTTTTACGAATTTTCAAAGACATGCAAACCCAAATTACAAAAACCTATCAGCTCACAGCAGCCAGAAGGGCCATTAGCATAAATGCTGCAAACAATATATGCTGAAGCGATTGTGGAGAAATGCGTACCCTCGATTCTAAGGGGGACGTGGTAAGAGCCACTAATGAAAACACAAAGAAGGTGCTTTGAAAAGGGAAACACGGTGCTACCAGTCAATCAATTACACCCACTGCTGGGCCTATCACCTGAGAAAATGAGAATCGAAAAGTCACAGCCTGGCAATCCTGCACTCCAACAATATTTACCATAGCCAACACTTGGAAGCAATGAAAATGTCCATCAACCGAGGAATGCACAAAGTAGAAGTGGTCCACGTACACAGTGGAAAAGTACTCCAATAAAAAATAAAAATTAAATGTAAAAATCCAACAAAAGTAAGGAGACATCAGCTTGTGTGGGTTTGTCCGGGCACACTCCACTCTAATTTATAACCGAGAAACACCACAGGCCGCAAGGGCTTTTCCCTAGTTACCAGGGTGGGGGACATAGAAAGGCTGCCGCCCTCTGGCAGTTACCTGCAAAAGCAGCTTTAAAGCCTGTGCTAATGGTCACTTCATAGGAACAAGTACTGCAGAACTGTAAATGAAACAGGCCCTCAAAATGTCTTGAGGGAGGTAAAGGCCAAAACATTTCAAAATGTGACACATACTTAAAGAGAACACTTTGAAGAACTAAGGGGTAATCACAGCTTGAAAAATAGCAAAGGACATGCCTTAAAGCTCAATTTCAACAGATTATGTGGCACATTCGAATTCAACCACAGAGAGGTATCAGCTCACACTTGTCAGAATAACCATCAGCAAGAAAACTACAAACACTAAATGCTGAAGGTGTTGTGGAGAAATGCATACCCTCAACTTCAAAGGGGACGTAACTTGGAAAGGGCCACGAATGAGAACAGAATGGAGGTGCCTTAAAAAGGTAAACATTGAGCTACTATATGATCCAGCAGGCCCACTCCTCGACGTAAAACCTAAGAAGAGAGAATTGGAAAGACACAGGCAGGCAAATCTGCACTGCACAGTATTACAATAGCCAAGATATGGAAGTAACCAAAAAGTCCACCAACAGATGGATGGACAAAGAAGAACTCCTCCATGTACAGATGGAATATTCGCTAGTGAAAAAAATGAAACAATGCCGTTTGCAGCACCATAGATGAGTCTAGACGTAATCACGCCACGTGTAGTAAGTGAGAAAGCAAAAGGCACATATCCTATCATATCACTTTTAAGAGTTACTTAAAAATTGATACCAATGAAGATATTTCCACAGAGAAAGGCAATCACAGATTCATTAAAAAACTTATGGTTCACCAAATAGAAAGGGATGAGGATTGGATACATTGCCACATTGGGGTTAACAGAGATATACAAACCATGTGAAATATATAACCACCAAAGACGTACGGAAGACCAGGAGAAGACTACTCAACATTGTGTCATAACCTACATGGGAAAAGGATGCGAGGAACAATAGATACATGTATATGTGTGAAAGAACCACATCTTGCACACCTAGAACAAACAAACCATTGTAATCATATTTACTGGGATAAAAAATAAAAAGTAAACTACAAATATGAACAAGAAGTAATGAGACATAAACTTAAAGGGCTTTTCCCTGGCACATTCCATTCTAATTTACAACCTACAACACCACTTCCATTAAGGCTCTGTTTCCCTAGTAACCAAATATGGTAAAGGGGAAATGCTGCCACCTTGTGGCCGTTTCCTGCAAGAACAGCTTTAAACTCACAGCGAATGGTCACTTAACATTCCCAAGGACTCAGGGCTGTAAAGAACACCTGCCCTAAAAAATTGTGCTGAAGGAGGGAATGGACAAAACAATTCAAAACAGGCAAATGTTTCAAGAAGAGAGTATGAAGAGTTAAGTTTTACTCACGCTCTTTTAAAAAAAAGGAAAATGGATAAAAGCTCAACCTCAGGGAGTGTTAGACCCATGCAATCTAATCTACAAAACGTTTCAACTTACACCAGTCGACTGACCATGAGCAAAAAGTCTACAAACAATAAATGCTGAAGGGGTTTTAGGGAACTGTGTACCCTCTACCTGCTGGTGAGACGTAAAGGGGTAACAGCCAATAATGAGAACAGAAAGGAGCTGTGTTTAAAAGTAAAAATGGAGGTACCATTCAATCCAGCAGGCGCACCAATGGACCTCTCACTTGAGAAGACAAGAATCGAGAAGACACAGGCCGCAAAAGCTGCAGTGCAGCCTTATTCACAATAGCCAAGACAGTGGAGCAATCAAAATGTCCAACAACAGGTGAATGGATAAAGAAGAAGTGGTCCATGTACACAATGGAATAATAGCCATGGAAAACAATGAACCACTGCTCTCTGAGGCACCACAAATGAGTCTGGAGATAATCACAAAACATGAGGTAAGTCGGAAAGCAAAAGACCTATATTCTATGATATCACTTATAGGCGTTATCTAATAACTGACACAAAGGAACATATTTCCACAGAGAAAGACACTCACAGACTTAGAAAACAAACTATGCTCATCTAAAAGGAAAGGTGGGGGGAATGGATAAATTAAGATTAGTGTTACTATATGTATACAAACACATATTATATCCATATCTCAAAAAGACCAACCATATAGCAAGGGAGGTCTGCGGAACCCTCAGTAACATTTTACATGGGAAGAGGATCTGTACTTGAATAGACATATATAATGTACAAACGAACCAGATTGTGTACACCTAGGACAAACAATATTCTCAGCTTTACCCCAATTAAAAAAAATTTTAAAACCAAGAAGAAATAATGAGACATAAACTTATGGGGCTTTCTCCATGCACATTCCAATGTAATTTACAAACTAGGAACACGACTTCCAGAAAGGCTCTGCTGCCCTAGTACCCAGATATGGGAATGGAGATATGCTGCCTGCTTGAGGCCACTTCCCACAACAGCAGCTTTAAACCCATTGCTAAAGGTCACTAAATATTCACCAAACTTGCAGTTCGCTAAAAGACACCTGCTTTCTAAAAAAATTCTGGAGTGGAAAATCGACCAAAAATTTCAAAAGAGGGCAACCTTCCAAGAACACAATTTCAAGAGTTCTACTGTACTCCCAATTGTTTCCTTTTTTTTAACAGAAAAGAAAACGGTGGAGAAAAATGATGAGTTTTACGAATTTTCAAAGACATGCAAACCCAAATTACAAAAACCTATCAGCTCACAGCAGCCAGAAGGGCCATTAGCATAAATGCTGCAAACAATATATGCTGAAGCGATTGTGGAGAAATGCGTACCCTCGATTCTAAGGGGGACGTGGTAAGAGCCACTAATGAAAACACAAAGAAGGTGCTTTGAAAAGGGAAACACGGTGCTACCAGTCAATCAATTACACCCACTGCTGGGCCTATCACCTGAGAAAATGAGAATCGAAAAGTCACAGCCTGGCAATCCTGCACTCCAACAATATTTACCATAGCCAACACTTGGAAGCAATGAAAATGTCCATCAACCGAGGAATGCACAAAGTAGAAGTGGTCCACGTACACAGTGGAAAAGTACTCCAATAAAAAATAAAAATTAAATGTAAAAATCCAACAAAAGTAAGGAGACATCAGCTTGTGTGGGTTTGTCCGGGCACACTCCACTCTAATTTATAACCGAGAAACACCACAGGCCGCAAGGGCTTTTCCCTAGTTACCAGGGTGGGGGACATAGAAAGGCTGCCGCCCTCTGGCAGTTACCTGCAAAAGCAGCTTTAAAGCCTGTGCTAATGGTCACTTCATAGGAACAAGTACTGCAGAACTGTAAATGAAACAGGCCCTCAAAATGTCTTGAGGGAGGTAAAGGCCAAAACATTTCAAATGTGACACATACTTAAAGAGAACACTTTGAAGAACTAAGGGGTAATCACAGCTTGAAAAATAGCAAAGGACATGCCTTAAAGCTCAATTTCAACAGATTATGTGGCACATTCGAATTCAACCACAGAGAGGTATCAGCTCACACTTGTCAGAATAACCATCAGCAAGAAAACTACAAACACTAAATGCTGAAGGTGTTGTGGAGAAATGCATACCCTCAACTTCAAAGGGGACGTAACTTGGAAAGGGCCACGAATGAGAACAGAATGGAGGTGCCTTAAAAAGGTAAACATTGAGCTACTATATGATCCAGCAGGCCCACTCCTCGACGTAAAACCTAAGAAGAGAGAATTGGAAAGACACAGGCAGGCAAATCTGCACTGCACAGTATTACAATAGCCAAGATATGGAAGTAACCAAAAAGTCCACCAACAGATGGATGGACAAAGAAGAACTCCTCCATGTACAGATGGAATATTCGCTAGTGAAAAAAATGAAACAATGCCGTTTGCAGCACCATAGATGAGTCTAGACGTAATCACGCCACGTGTAGTAAGTGAGAAAGCAAAAGGCACATATCCTATCATATCACTTTTAAGAGTTACTTAAAAATTGATACCAATGAAGATATTTCCACAGAGAAAGGCAATCACAGATTCATTAAAAAACTTATGGTTCACCAAATAGAAAGGGATGAGGATTGGATACATTGCCACATTGGGGTTAACAGAGATATACAAACCATGTGAAATATATAACCACCAAAGACGTACGGAAGACCAGGAGAAGACTACTCAACATTGTGTCATAACCTACATGGGAAAAGGATGCGAGGAACAATAGATACATGTATATGTGTGAAAGAACCACATCTTGCACACCTAGAACAAACAAACCATTGTAATCATATTTACTGGGATAAAAAATAAAAAGTAAACTACAAATATGAACAAGAAGTAATGAGACATAAACTTAAAGGGCTTTTCCCTGGCACATTCCATTCTAATTTACAACCTACAACACCACTTCCATTAAGGC
>NW_028122235.1:0-63187 GCF_965194805.1 Balaenoptera borealis
GCAGGTGTCATTTACAGACCTGCAATTGGTGAATATTTAGTGACCTTTTGCAGTGGGTTTAAAACTGCTGTTGTGGGAAACGGCCACAAGGATGCAGCATTTCTCCATTCCCAAATCTGGGTACTAGGGCAGCACAGCCGTTCTGGAAGTCGTTTGCCTAGGTTGTAAATTTGAATGGAATGTGCCAGGAAAACCCCCCATAAGTTTATGTCTCATTACTCCTAGTTCGTTGTTTTAATTTTTTCAATTGGGGTAATGGTTAGAATGTTGCTTGTCCAAGGTGTACATCTACATATTCTATATACCTATTTATGTAGAGATCCTCTTCCCGTGTAAATTATTACACAGTGTTCCCTAAACCTTCCTTGCTATATGGTCGGTCTTTTTGATATATGTATATAATATGTATTTGTATACATATGGTAACGCTAATCTTCATTTATCCATTCCCCCCACCTTTCCTTTTAGATAAGCTAAGCATAGTTTTTTTTTAATAAGTCTGTGATTGACTTTCTCTGTGGAATTATGTTCATTTGTGTCAGTTATTAGATAACGCCTATAAGTGATATCATAGGATATAGGACTTTTGCTTTCCGACTTACCTCATGTTCTGTGATTATCTCCAAGATCATCTATGGTGCCTCAAAGAGCAGTGTTTCATTGTTTTCCATGGTTAGTATTCATTGTGTACATGGACCACTTCTTCTTTATCCTTTCATCTGTTGATGGACATTTTGGTTGCTTCACTGTCTTGTCTATTGTGAATAAGGCTGCAGTGCAACTTTTGCAGCCCGGGTCTTCATTCTGGTCTTCTCAGGTGAGAGGCCCATTGGTGCGCCTGCTGGATTGAATGGTACCTCAATTTTTCGTTTTCAACGCAGCTCCTTTCTGTTCTCATTATTAGCGTTTAACCCTTTTACATCTCACCAGCAGCTAGAGGGTACACAGTTCTCTAAAACCCCTTCAGCATTTATTGTTTGTAGACTTTTTGCCAATGGTCAGTCGACTGGTGTGAGTTGAAAACATTTTGTAGATTAGATTGCATGAGTCTAATACTTCCTGAGGTGGAGCGTTTATCCATTTTCCTTTCTTTAAAAAGAGAGTGAGTAAAACTTACCTCTTCATACTATCTTCTTGAAAATTTGGCCTGTTTTGAATTTTTTTTATCCATTCCCTACCTCAGCACAATTTTGAGGGCAGGTGTCTTTACAGCTCTGAGTCCTTGTGAATGGTAAGTGACCATTAGCAGTGGGTTAAAAGCTGCTCTTGTGGGAATCGGCCACAAGGCGGCAGCATTTCTCCTTTACCAAATCTGGTTACTAGGGCAACAGAGCCTTACTGGAAGTGGTGTTCTAGGTGGTAAATTAGAATGGAATGTGCGAGGAAAAAGCCCTTTAAGTTTATGTCTCATTACCTCTTGTTGGTATTTTGAACTTAATTTTTATTTTTTATCACAGCAAACTTGATTACAATGTTTTGTTTGTTCTAGTTGTGCAAGATGTGGTTCTTTCACACATATGCATATATCTATTCTTCTTCGGATCCTTTTCCCATGTAGGTTATGACACAATGTTGAGTAGTCTTCTCTTGGTATTGCGTAGGTCTTTGGTGATTATATATTTCACATGTGTTTGTATCTCTCTGTTAACCTCAATATGGTAATGTATCCAATCCTCACACCTTTCCATTTGGTGAACCATAAGTTTTTTTAATGAATCTATGATAGTGTTTCTCTGTGGAAATATCTTTGTATCATTTTTTAGGTAACACCTATATGTGATATGATAGGATATGTGTCTTTCGCTTTCTCACTTACTCCAAGTTGACTGATTACTTCTCGACTCATCTATGGTGCTGCAAATGGCATTGTTTAATTTTTTCACTAGCTCCTATTCCATCTGTACAGGTAGCAGTTCTTCTTTGTCCACCCATCTGTCGGTGGACTTTTTGGTTACTTCCATATCTTGGCTATTGTAATACTATGCAATGTAGATTTGCGTGCCTGTGTCCTTTCAGTTCTGTCTTCTTAGTTTATAGGTCCAAGAATAGGTCTGCTGGATCATATGGTAGCTGAATGTTTACCTTTTATAGGCAGCTCTATTCTGTTCTCCTTAGTGGCTTTTTCCAGGTTACATCCCACTTAAAGTGGAGGGTATGTATTTCTTCCCAGCACCTTCAGCATTTATTCTTTGTAGTTTTTGCTGATGGTTATTCTGAGTGGTGTGAGCTGATACCTCTTTGTGGTTGAATTTGCATGTGTCTCATAATGCGTTGAAGTTGAGCGTTAAGACATGTCCATTTTATTTTTCGAGCTGTGATTAGAGCTTATTACTTCAAAGTGTTTTCTTAAAGTATGTGTCACCATTTGAAATATTTTGGCCATTATCTCCCTCAAGACATTTTGAGGGCAGGTTTCATTTACAGCCCTGCAGTACTTGTTCATATGAAGTGACCATTAGCTCAGGCTTTAAACCTGCTTTTGCAGGTAACGGCCAGAGAGCGGCAGCCTTGCTACGTTCTCCATGCTGGTACTAGGGAAACAGACCTACCGGCCAGTGGTATTCTTCGGTTATAAATTAGAGTGCAATGTGCCCGGGTAAACCCACAAATGTTGATGTCTCCTTGCTTTTGTTTGTTTTTAAATTTAATTTATATTTATTATTAGAGTAATATTCCATTGTGTACGTGGACCACTTCTTCTTGGTGCATTCCTCGGTTGATGGACATTTTCATTGCTTCCAAGTGCTGGCTATGGTAAATATTGCTGGCGTACAGGTTTGCCCGCCTGTCACTTTTTCAGTCTCATTTTCTCAGGTGATAGGCCAAGCAGTGGTTGTGATTGATTGACTGGTAGCTCAATATTTCCCTTTTCAAAGCACCTACATTGTGTTTTCATTAGTGGCTCTTTACATGCCCCCCCTTACAACCGAGGGTACGCATTTCTCCACACTCCCTTCACCGTTTATTTTTGGCAGCATTTTTCCTAATGGCCATTCTGACTGCTGTGAGCTGATAGGTTTTTGTAATATGGGTATGCATGTCATTAAAATTTTTAAAATTCATCATATTCGTACGCCTTTTTCTTTTCTCTTAAAAGAAAAAAACCGTGAGTACAATATAGCTCTTGAAACTGTCTTCTTCGAAGGTTGCCCTCTTTTGAATTATTTGATCGATTTTTGACCCCAGAAATTTTCTGGAGGGCAGGTGCCATTTACAGAACTGCAAGTTGGTGAAAATTTAGTGACCTTTTGCAGTGGGTTCAAAGCTGCTGTTGTGGGAAACGGCCACAAGGAGGTAGCATTTCTCCATTCCCCAAGCTGGGTCCTAGGGCAGCAGAGCCTTTCTGGAAGTCATTGTCCTAGGTTGTAAATTAGAATGGAATTTGCCAGGAGAAATCCCCTTAAGTTTATGTCTCATTACTTCTTGTTGGTTTTTAAATTTTTTTTTAATCTGGGTAAAGTTTAGAATATTGTTTGTCCTAGGTGTACACAATCTGGTTCATTTGTACATTATGTATGTCTATTAATGTACAGATCCTCTTCCCATGTAAAATATTACAGTGTTCCGTCGACCTCCCTTGCTATATGTTCGGTCTTTTTGATACATGTATATAATATGTATTTGTATATGTATAGTAACACTCACCTTCATTCTCAATTTCCCCCCTCCTTTCCTTTTAGATGAGCATAGTTTGTTTTCTAAGCCTGTGAGTGTCTTTCTCTTTGGAAATATGTTCATCTGTGTCAGTTATTAGGTAATGCCATAAGTGATAATATAGGCTATAGGTCTTTTGCTTTCCGACCTACTTCATGTTTTGTGATTATCTCCAGGCTCATCTATGGTGCCCCAAAGAGTAGTGCTTCAAAGTTTTCCAAGGCTAATATTCCATTGTGTACATGGACCACTTCTTCTTGGTGCATTCCTCTGTTGATGGACATTTTCGTTGCTTCCAAGTGTTGCCTATGGTAAATATTGCTGGAGTGCAGGATTGCCAGCCTGTGATTTTTGATTTTCATTTTCTCAGGTGATAGACCCAGCAGTGGTTATGATTGATTGACTGGTATGGTAGCTCAACGTTTACCTTTTCAAGGCACCTCAATTGTGCTTTCATTTGTGGCTCTTACCACGTCCCCCTTAGAATCGAGGGTACGCATTGCTCCACAATCACGTCAGCATTTATTTTTGGCAGCATTTTTGTTGATGGCCATTCTGACTGGTGTGAGCTGATAGGTTTTTGTAATTTGGGTTTACATGTCTGTAAAAATTCCTACAATTCATCATTTTTCCACGCCTTTTTGTTTTCTGTTAAAAGAAAAAAGAAAAAAAGTGTGAGTATAATATACCTCTTCAAATTTTCTTTTTGGAAGGTTGCACTCTAGAATTTTTGGGTTGATTTTCGACCTCAGTATTTTTTGGAGGGCAGGTGTCATTTACAGACCTGCAATTGGTGAATATTTAGTGACCTTTTGCAGTGGGTTTAAAACTGCTGTTGTGGGAAACGGCCACAAGGATGCAGCATTTCTCCATTCCCAAATCTGGGTACTAGGGCAGCAGAGCCGTTCTGGAAGTCGTTTGCCTAGGTTGTAAATTTGAATGGAATGTGCCAGGAAAACCCCCCATAAGTTTATGTCTCATTACTCCTAGTTCGTTGTTTTAATTTTTTCAATTGGGGTAATGGTTAGAATGTTGCTTGTCCAAGGTGTACATCTACATATTCTATATACCTATTTATGTAGAGATCCTCTTCCCGTGTAAATTATTACACAGTGTTCCCTAAACCTTCCTTGCTATATGGTCGGTCTTTTTGATATATGTATATAATATGTATTTGTATACATATGGTAACGCTAATCTTCATTTATCCATTCCCCCCACCTTTCCTTTTAGATAAGCATAGTTTTTTTTTAATAAGTCTGTGATTGACTTTCTCTGTGGAATTATGTTCATTTGTGTCAGTTATTAGATAACGCCTATAAGTGATATCATAGGATATAGGACTTTTGCTTTCCGACTTACCTCATGTTCTGTGATTATCTCCAAGATCATCTATGGTGCCTCAAAGAGCAGTGTTTCATTGTTTTCCATGGCTAGTATTCATTGTGTACATGGACCACTTCTTCTTTATCCTTTCATCTGTTGATGGACATTTTGGTTGCTTCACTGTCTTGTCTATTGTGAATAAGGCTGCAGTGCAACTTTTGCAGCCCGGGTCTTCATTCTGGTCTTCTCAGGTGAGAGGCCCATTGGTGCGCCTGCTGGATTGAATGGTACCTCAATTTTTCGTTTTCAACGCAGCTCCTTTCTGTTCTCATTATTAGCGTTTAACCCTTTTACATCTCACCAGCAGCTAGAGGGTACACAGTTCTCTAAAACCCCTTCAGCATTTATTGTTTGTAGACTTTTTGCCAATGGTCAGTCGACTGGTGTGAGTTGAAAACATTTTGTAGATTAGATTGCATGAGTCTAATACTTCCTGAGGTGGAGCGTTTATCCATTTTCCTTTCTTTAAAAAGAGAGTGAGTAAAACTTACCTCTTCATACTATCTTCTTGAAAATTTGGCCTGTTTTGAATTTTTTTTATCCATTCCCTACCTCAGCACAATTTTGAGGGCAGGTGTCTTTACAGCTCTGAGTCCTTGTGAATGGTAAGTGACCATTAGCAGTGGGTTAAAAGCTGCTCTTGTGGGAATCGGCCACAAGGCGGCAGCATTTCTCCTTTACCAAATCTGGTTACTAGGGCAACAGAGCCTTACTGGAAGTGGTGTTCTAGGTGGTAAATTAGAATGGAATGTGCGAGGAAAAAGCCCTTTAAGTTTATGTCTCATTACCTCTTGTTGGTATTTTGAACTTAATTTTTATTTTTTATCACAGCAAACTTGATTACAATGTTTTGTTTGTTCTAGTTGTGCAAGATGTGGTTCTTTCACACATATGCATATATCTATTCTTCTTCGGATCCTTTTCCCATGTAGGTTATGACACAATGTTGAGTAGTCTTCTCTTGGTATTGCGTAGGTCTTTGGTGATTATATATTTCACATGTGTTTGTATCTCTCTGTTAACCTCAATATGGTAATGTATCCAATCCTCACACCTTTCCATTTGGTGAACCATAAGTTTTTTAATGAATCTATGATAGTGTTTCTCTGTGGAAATATCTTTGTATCATTTTTTAGGTAACACCTATATGTGATATGATAGGATATGTGTCTTTCGCTTTCTCACTTACTCCAAGTTGACTGATTACTTCTCGACTCATCTATGGTGCTGCAAATGGCATTGTTTAATTTTTTCACTAGCTCCTATTCCATCTGTACAGGTAGCAGTTCTTCTTTGTCCACCCATCTGTCGGTGGACTTTTTGGTTACTTCCATATCTTGGCTATTGTAATACTATGCAATGTAGATTTGCGTGCCTGTGTCCTTTCAGTTCTGTCTTCTTAGTTTATAGGTCCAAGAATAGGTCTGCTGGATCATATGGTAGCTGAATGTTTACCTTTTATAGGCAGCTCTATTCTGTTCTCCTTAGTGGCTTTTTCCAGGTTACATCCCACTTAAAGTGGAGGGTATGTATTTCTTCCCAGCACCTTCAGCATTTATTCTTTGTAGTTTTTGCTGATGGTTATTCTGAGTGGTGTGAGCTGATACCTCTTTGTGGTTGAATTTGCATGTGTCTCATAATGCGTTGAAATTGAGCGTTAAGACATGTCCATTTTATTTTTCGAGCTGTGATTAGAGCTTATTACTTCAAAGTGTTTTCTTAAAGTATGTGTCACCATTTGAAATATTTTGGCCATTATCTCCCTCAAGACATTTTGAGGGCAGGTTTCATTTACAGCCCTGCAGTACTTGTTCATATGAAGTGACCATTAGCTCAGGCTTTAAACCTGCTTTTGCAGGTAACGGCCAGAGAGCGGCAGCCTTTCTACGTTCTCCATGCTGGTACTAGGGATACAGACCTACCGGCCAGTGGTATTCTTCGGTTATAAATTAGAGTGCAATGTGCCCGGGTAAACCCACAAATGTTGATGTCTCCTTGCTTTTGTTTGTTTTTAAATTTAATTTATATTTATTATTAGAGTAATATTCCATTGTGTACGTGGACCACTTCTTCTTGGTGCATTCCTCGGTTGATGGACATTTTCATTGCTTCCAAGTGCTGGCTATGGTAAATATTGCTGGCGTACAGGTTTGCCCGCCTGTCACTTTTTCATTCTCATTTTCTCAGGTGATAGGCCAAGCAGTGGTTGTGACTGATTGACTGGTAGCTCAATATTTCCCTTTTCAAAGCACCTACATTGTGTTTTCATTAGTGGCTCTTTACATGCCCCCCCTTACAACCGAGGGTACGCATTTCTCCACACTCCCTTCACCGTTTATTTTTGGCAGCATTTTTCCTAATGGCCATTCTGACTGCTGTGAGCTGATAGGTTTTTGTAATATGGGTATGCATGTCATTAAAATTTTTAAAATTCATCATATTCCTACGCCTTTTTCTTTTCTCTTAAAAGAAAAAACCGTGAGTACAATAGAGCTCTTGAAACTGTCTTCTTCGAAGGTTGCCCTCTTTTGAATTTTTTGGTCGATTTTTGACCCCAGAAATTTTCTGGAGGGCAGGTGCCATTTACAGAACTGCAAGTTGGTGAAAATTTAGTGACCTTTTGCAGTGGGTTCAAAGCTGCTGTTGTGGGAAACGGCCACAAGGAGGTAGCATTTCTCCATTCCCCAAGCTGGGTCCTAGGGCAGCAGAGCCTTTCTGGAAGTCATTGTCCTAGGTTGTAAATTAGAATGGAATTTGCCAGGAGAAATCCCCTTAAGTTTATGTCTCATTACTTCTTCTTGGTTTTTAAATTTTTTTTTAATCTGGGTAAAGTTTAGAATATTGTTTGTCCTAGGTGTACACAATCTGGTTCATTTGTACATTATGTATGTCTATTAATGTACAGATCCTCTTCCCATGTAAAATATTACAGTGTTCCGTCGACCTCCCTTGCTATATGTTCGGTCTTTTTGATACATGTATATAATATGTATTTGTATATGTATAGTAACACTAATCCTCATTTCTCAATTTCCCCCCTCCTTTCCTTTTAGATGAGCATAGTTTGTTTTGTTTTCTAAGCCTGTGAGTGTCTTTCTCTTTGGAAATATGTTCATCTGTGTCAGTTATTAGGTAATGCCATAAGTGATAATATAGGCTATAGGTCTTTTGCTTTCCGACCTACTTCATGTTTTGTGATTATCTCCAGGCTCATCTATGGTGCCCCAAAGAGTAGTGCTTCAAAGTTTTCCAAGGCTAATATTCCATTGTGTACATGGACCACTTCTTCTTGGTGCATTCCTCTGTTGATGGACATTTTCGTTGCTTCCAAGTGTTGCCTATGGTAAATATTGCTGGAGTGCAGGATTGCCAGCCTGTGATTTTTGATTTTCATTTTCTCAGGTGATAGACCCAGCAGTGGTTATGATTGATTGACTGGTATGGTAGCTCAACGTTTACCTTTTCAAGGCACCTCAATTGTGCTTTCATTTGTGGCTCTTACCACGTCCCCCTTAGAATCGAGGGTACGCATTGCTCCACAATCACGTCAGCATTTATTTTTGGCAGCATTTTTGTTGATGGCCATTCTGACTGGTGTGAGCTGATAGGTTTTTGTAATTTGGGTTTACATGTCTGTAAAAATTCCTACAATTCATCATTTTTCCACGCCTTTTTGTTTTCTGTTAAAAGAAAAAAGAAAAAAAGTGTGAGTATAATATACCTCTTCAAATTTTCTTTTTGGAAGGTTGCACTCTAGAATTTTTGGGTTGATTTTCGACCTCAGTATTTTTTGGAGGGCAGGTGTCATTTACAGACCTGCAATTGGTGAATATTTAGTGACCTTTTGCAGTGGGTTTAAAACTGCTGTTGTGGGAAACGGCCACAAGGATGCAGCATTTCTCCATTCCCAAATCTGGGTACTAGGGCAGCACAGCCGTTCTGGAAGTCGTTTGCCTAGGTTGTAAATTTGAATGGAATGTGCCAGGAAAACCCCCCATAAGTTTATGTCTCATTACTCCTAGTTCGTTGTTTTAATTTTTTCAATTGGGGTAATGGTTAGAATGTTGCTTGTCCAAGGTGTACATCTACATATTCTATATACCTATTTATGTAGAGATCCTCTTCCCGTGTAAATTATTACACAGTGTTCCCTAAACCTTCCTTGCTATATGGTCGGTCTTTTTGATATATGTATATAATATGTATTTGTATACATATGGTAACGCTAATCTTCATTTATCCATTCCCCCCACCTTTCCTTTTAGATAAGCATAGTTTTTTTTTAATAAGTCTGTGATTGACTTTCTCTGTGGAATTATGTTCATTTGTGTCAGTTATTAGATAACGCCTATAAGTGATATCATAGGATATAGGACTTTTGCTTTCCGACTTACCTCATGTTCTGTGATTATCTCCAAGATCATCTATGGTGCCTCAAAGAGCAGTGTTTCATTGTTTTCCATGGCTAGTATTCATTGTGTACATGGACCACTTCTTCTTTATCCTTTCATCTGTTGATGGACATTTTGGTTGCTTCACTGTCTTGTCTATTGTGAATAAGGCTGCAGTGCAACTTTTGCAGCCCGGGTCTTCATTCTGGTCTTCTCAGGTGAGAGGCCCATTGGTGCGCCTGCTGGATTGAATGGTACCTCAATTTTTCGTTTTCAACGCAGCTCCTTTCTGTTCTCATTATTAGCGTTTAACCCTTTTACATCTCACCAGCAGCTAGAGGGTACACAGTTCTCTAAAACCCCTTCAGCATTTATTGTTTGTAGACTTTTTGCCAATGGTCAGTCGACTGGTGTGAGTTGAAAACATTTTGTAGATTAGATTGCATGAGTCTAATACTTCCTGAGGTGGAGCGTTTATCCATTTTCCTTTCTTTAAAAAGAGAGTGAGTAAAACTTACCTCTTCATACTATCTTCTTGAAAATTTTGCCTGTTTTGAATTTTTTTTATCCATTCCCTACCTCAGCACAATTTTGAGGGCAGGTGTCTTTACAGCTCTGAGTCCTTGTGAATGGTAAGTGACCATTAGCAGTGGGTTAAAAGCTGCTCTTGTGGGAATCGGCCACAAGGCGGCAGCATTTCTCCTTTACCAAATCTGGTTACTAGGGCAACAGAGCCTTACTGGAAGTGGTGTTCTAGGTGGTAAATTAGAATGGAATGTGCGAGGAAAAAGCCCTTTAAGTTTATGTCTCATTACCTCTTGTTGGTATTTTGAACTTAATTTTTATTTTTTATCACAGCAAACTTGATTACAATGTTTTGTTTGTTCTAGTTGTGCAAGATGTGGTTCTTTCACACATATGCATATATCTATTCTTCTTCGGATCCTTTTCCCATGTAGGTTATGACACAATGTTGAGTAGTCTTCTCTTGGTATTGCGTAGGTCTTTGGTGATTATATATTTCACATGTGTTTGTATCTCTCTGTTAACCTCAATATGGTAATGTATCCAATCCTCACACCTTTCCATTTGGTGAACCATAAGTTTTTTTAATGAATCTATGATAGTGTTTCTCTGTGGAAATATCTTTGTATCATTTTTTAGGTAACACCTATATGTGATATGATAGGATATGTGTCTTTCGCTTTCTCACTTACTCCAAGTTGACTGATTACTTCTCGACTCATCTATGGTGCTGCAAATGGCATTGTTTCATTTTTTCACTAGCTCCTATTCCATCTGTACAGGTAGCAGTTCTTCTTTGTCCACCCATCTGTCGGTGGACTTTTTGGTTACTTCCATATCTTGGCTATTGTAATACTATGCAATGTAGATTTGCGTGCCTGTGTCCTTTCAGTTCTGTCTTCTTAGTTTATAGGTCCAAGAATAGGTCTGCTGGATCATATGGTAGCTGAATGTTTACCTTTTATAGGCAGCTCTATTCTGTTCTCCTTAGTGGCTTTTTCCAGGTTACATCCCACTTAAAGTGGAGGGTATGTATTTCTTCCCAGCACCTTCAGCATTTATTCTTTGTAGTTTTTGCTGATGGTTATTCTGAGTGGTGTGAGCTGATACCTCTTTGTGGTTGAATTTGCATGTGTCTCATAATGTGTTGAAGTTGAGCGTTAAGACATGTCCATTTTATTTTTCGAGCTGTGATTAGAGCTTATTACTTCAAAGTGTTTTCTTAAAGTATGTGTCACCATTTGAAATATTTTGGCCATTATCTCCCTCAAGACATTTTGAGGGCAGGTTTCATTTACAGCCCTGCAGTACTTGTTCATATGAAGTGACCATTAGCTCAGGCTTTAAACCTGCTTTTGCAGGTAACGGCCAGAGAGCGGCAGCCTTTCTACGTTCTCCATGCTGGTACTAGGGAAACAGACCTACCGGCCAGTGGTATTCTTCGGTTATAAATTAGAGTGCAATGTGCCCGGGTAAACCCACAAATGTTGATGTCTCCTTGCTTTTGTTTGTTTTTAAATTTAATTTATATTTATTATTAGAGTAATATTCCATTGTGTACGTGGACCACTTCTTCTTGGTGCATTCCTCGGTTGATGGACATTTTCATTGCTTCCAAGTGCTGGCTATGGTAAATATTGCTGGCGTACAGGTTTGCCCGCCTGTCACTTTTTCATTCTCATTTTCTCAGGTGATAGGCCAAGCAGTGGTTGTGATTGATTGACTGGTAGCTCAATATTTCCCTTTTCAAAGCACCTACATTGTGTTTTCATTAGTGGCTCTTTACATACCCCCCCCTTACAACCGAGGGTACGCATTTCTCCACACTCCCTTCACCGTTTATTTTTGGCAGCATTTTTCCTAATGGCCATTCTGACTGCTGTGAGCTGATAGGTTTTTGTAATATGGGTATGCATGCCATTAAAAATTTTTTAAATTCATCATATTCCTACGCCTTTTTCTTTTCTCTTAAAAGAAAAAACCGTGAGTACAATAGAGCTCTTGAAACTGTCTTCTTCGAAGGTTGCCCTCTTTTGAATTTTTTGGTCGATTTTTGACCCCAGAAATTTTCTGGAGGGCAGGTGCCATTTACAGAACTGCAAGTTGGTGAAAATTTAGTGACCTTTTGCAGGGGATTCAAAGCTGCTGTTGTGGGAAACGGCCACAAGGAGGTAGCATTTCTCCATTCCCCAAGCTGGGTCCTAGGGCAGCAGAGCCTTTCTGGAAGTCATTGTCCTAGGTTGTAAATTAGAATGGAATTTGCCAGGAGAAATCCCCTTAAGTTTATGTCTCATTACTTCTTCTTGGTTTTTAAAATTTTTTTTAATCTGGGTAAAGTTTAGAATATTGTTTGTCCTACGTGTACACAATCTGGTCCATTTGTACATTATGTATGTCTATTAATGTACAGATCCTCTTCCCATGTAAAATATTACAGTGTTCCGTCGACCTCCCTTGCTATATGTTCGGTCTTTTTGATACATGTATATAATATGTATTTGTATATGTATAGTAACACTCACCTTCATTCTCAATTTCCCCCCTCCTTTCCTTTTAGATGAGCATAGTTTGTTTTCTAAGCCTGTGAGTGTCTTTCTCTTTGGAAATATGTTCATCTGTGTCAGTTATTAGGTAATGCCATAAGTGATAATATAGGCTATAGGTCTTTTGCTTTCCGACCTACTTCATGTTTTGTGATTATCTCCAGGCTCATCTGTGGTGCCTCAAAGAGCAGCGCTTCAGTGTTTTCCATGGCTAATATTCCATTGTGTACATGGACCACTTCTTCTTGGTGCATTCCTCTGTTGATGGACATTTTCGTTGCTTCCAAGTGTTGCCTATGGTAAATATTGCTGGAGTGCAGGATTGCCAGCCTGTGATTTTTGATTTTCATTTTCTCAGGTGATAGACCCAGCAGTGGTTATGATTGATTGACTGGTATGGTAGCTCAACGTTTACCTTTTCAAGGCACCTCAATTGTGCTTTCATTTGTGGCTCTTACCACGTCCCCCTTAGAATCGAGGGTACGCATTGCTCCACAATCACGTCAGCATTTATTTTTGGCAGCATTTTTGTTGATGGCCATTCTGACTGGTGTGAGCTGATAGGTGTTTGTAATTTGGGTTTACATGTCTGTAAAAATTCCTACAATTCATCATTTTTCCACGCCTTTTTCTTTTCTGTTAAAAGAAAAAAGAACAAAAGTGTGAGTATAATATACCTCTTCAAATTTTCTTTTTGGAAGGTTGCACTCTAGAATTTTTGGGTTGATTTTCGACCTCAGTATTTTTTGGAGGGCAGGTGTCATTTACAGACCTGCAATTGGTGAATATTTAGTGACCTTTTGCAGTGGGTTTAAAACTGCTGTTGTGGGAAACGGCCACAAGGATGCAGCATTTCTCCATTCCCAAATCTGGGTACTAGGGCAGCACAGCCGTTCTGGAAGTCGTTTGCCTAGGTTGTAAATTTGAATGGAATGTGCCAGGAAAACCCCCCATAAGTTTATGTCTCATTACTCCTAGTTCGTTGTTTTAATTTTTTCAATTGGGGTAATGGTTAGAATGTTGCTTGTCCAAGGTGTACACACTCTGGTTCATCTACATATTCTATATACCTATTTATGTAGAGATCCTCTTCCCCTGTAAATTATTACAGAGTGTTCCGTAAACCTTCCTTGCTATATGGTCGGTCTTTTTGATATATGTATATAATATGTATTTGTATACATATGGTAACGCTAATCTTCATTTATCCATTCCCCCCACCTTTCCTTTTAGATAAGCATAGGTTTTTTTTTAATAAGTCTGTGATTGACTTTCTCTGTGGAAATATGTTCATTTGTGTCAGTTATTAGATAACGCCTATAAGTGATATCATAGGATATAGGACTTTTGCTTTCCGACTTACCTCATGTTCTGTGATTATCTCCAAGATCATCTATGGTGCCTCAAAGAGCAGTGTTTCATTGTTTTCCATGGCTAGTATTCATTGTGTACATGGACCACTTCTTCTTTATCCTTTCATCTGTTGATGGACATTTTGGTTGCTTCACTGTCTTGGCTATGGTGAATAAGGCTGCAGTGCAGCTTTTGCAGCCCGGGTCTTCTTCATTCTGGTCTTCTCAGGTGAGAGGCCCATTGGTGTGTCTGCTGGATTGAATGGTACCTCAATTTTTCCTTTTCAACGCAGCTCCTTTCTGTTCTCATTATTAGCGTTTAACCCTTTTGCATCTCACCAGCAGCTAGAGGGTACACAGTTCTCTAAAACCTCTTCAGCATTTATTGTTTGTAGACTTTTTGCCAATGGTCAGTCGACTGGTGTGAGTTGAAAACTTTTTGTAGATTAGATTGCATGAGTCTAATACTTCCTGAGGTGGAGCTTTTATCCATTTTCCTTTCTTTAAAAAGAGAGTGAGTAAAACTTACCTCTTCATACTATCTTCTTGAAAATTTGGCCTGTTTTGAATTTTTTGTATCCATTCCCTACCTCAGCACAATTTTGAGGGCAGGTGTCCTTTACAGCCCTGAGTCCTTGTGAATGGTAAGTGACCATTAGCTGTGGGTTAAAAGCTGCTCTTGCGGGAATCGGCCACAAGGCGGCAGCATTTCTCCTTTACCAAATCTGGTTACTAGGGCAACAGAGCCTTACTGGAAGTGGTGTTCTAGGTTGTAAATTAGAATGGAATGTGCGAGGAAAAAGCCCTTTAAGTTTATGTCTCATTACTTCTTGTTGGTATTTTGAATTTAATTTTTATTTCTTATCACAGCAAACTTGATTACAATGTTTTGTTTGTTCTAGGTGTGCAAGATGTGGTTCTTTCACACACATGCATATATCTATTCTTCTTCGGATCCTTTTCCCATGTAGGTAATGACACAATGTTGAGTAGACTTCTCTTGGTATTGCGTAGGTCTTTGGTGATTATATATTTCACATGTGTTTGTATCTCTCTGTTAACCTCAATATGGTAATGTATCCAATCCTCACACCTTTCCATTTGGTGAACCATAAGTTTTTTTAATGAATCTATGATAGTGTTTCTCTGTGGAAATATCTTTGTTTGTATCATTTTTTAGGTAACACCTATATGTGATATGATAGGATATGTGTCTTTCGCTTTCTCACTTACTCCAAGTTGCGTGATTACTTCTAGACTCATCTATGGTGCTGCAAATGGCATTGTTTCATTTTTTCACTAGCTCTTATTCCATCTGTACAGGTAGCAGTACTTCTTTGACCACCCATCTGTCGGTGGACTTTTTGGTTACTTCCATATCTTGGCTATTGTAATACTATGCAATGTAGATTTGCGTGCCTGTGTCCTTCCAATTCTCTCTTCTTCGTTTATAGGTCTAGGCATAGGTCTGCTAGATCATATGGTAGCTCAATGGTTACCTTTTAAAGGCACCTCTATTCTGTTCTCCTTAGTGGCTCTTTCCAGGTTACGTCCCACTTAAAGTGGAGGGTATGTATTTCTTCCTAGCACCTTCAGCATTTATTCTTTGTAGTTTTTGCTGATGGTTATTCTGAGTGGTGTGAGCTGATACCTCTTTGTGGTTGAATTTGCATGTGTCTCATAATGTGTTGAAATTGAGCTTTAAGACATGTCCTTTTAATTTTTCCAGCTGTGATTAGAGCTTATTTCTTCAAAGTGTTTTCTTAAAGTATGTGTCACCATTTGAAATATTTTGGCCATTATCTCCCTCAAGACATTTTGAGGGCAGGTTTCATTTACAGCCCTGAAGTACTTGTTCATATGAAGTGACCATTAGCTCAGGCTTTAAACCTGCTTTTGCAGGTAATGGCCAGAGAGCAGCAGCCTTTCTACGTTCCCCATGCTGGTACTAGGGAAACAGACCTACCGGCCAGTGGTGTTCTTCGGTTATAAATTAGAGTGCAATGTGCCCGGATAAACCCACAAATGTTGATGACTCCTTGCTTTTGTTTGTTTTTAATTTAATTTATATTTATTATTAGAGTAATATCCCATTGTGTACGTGGACCACTTCTTCTTGGTGCATTCCTCGGTTGATGGACATTTTCATTGCTTCCAAGTGCTGGCTATGGTAAATATTGCTGGCGTACAGGTTTGCCAGCCTGTGATTTTTGATTCTCATTTTCTCAGGTGATAGGCCAAGCAGTGGTTGTGATTGATTGACTGGTAGCTCAATGTTTCCCTTTTCAAAGCACCTACGTTGTGTTTTCATTAGTGGCTCTTTACATGCCCCCCCTTACAACCGAGGGTACGCATTTCTCCACACTCCCTTCACCGTTTATTTTTGGCAGCATTTTTCCTAATGGCCATTCTGATTGCTGTGAGCTGATAGGTTTTTGTAATATGGGTATGCATGACATTAAAATTTTTAAATTCATCATATTCCTACGCCTTTTTCTTTTCTCTTAAAAGAAAAAACCGTAAGTATAATAGAGCTCTTGAAATTGACTTCTTCGAAGGTTGCCCTCTTTTGAATTTTTTGGTCGATATTTGACCCCAGAAATTTTTTGGAGGGCAGGTGTCATTTACAGAACTGCAAGTTGGTGAAAATTTAGTGACCTTTTGCAGTGGGTTCAAAGCTGCTGTTGTGGGAAACGTCCACAAGGAGGTAGCTTTTCTCCATTCCCCAATCTGGGTACTAGGGCAGCAGAGCCTTTCTGGAAGTCATTGTCCTAGGTTATAAATTAGAATGGAATTTGCCAGGAGAAATCCCCATAAGTTTATGTCTCATTACTTCTTCTTGGTTTTTAAAATTTTTTTAATCTGGGTAAAGTTTAGAATATTGTTTGTCCTAGGTGTACACCATCTGGTCCATTTGTACATTATGTATGTCTATTAATGTACAGATCCTCTTCCCATGTAAAATATTACAGTGTTCCATCGACCTCCCTTGCTATATGTTCGGTCTTTTTGATACATGTATATAATATGTATTTGTATATGTATAGTAACACTAATCCTCATTTCTCAATTTCCCCCCTCCTTTCCTTTTAGATGAGCATAGTTTGTTTTGTTTTCTAAGCCTGTGAGTGTCTTTCTCTTTGGAAATATGTTCATCTGTGTCAGTTATTAGATAATGCCATAAGTGATTATATAGGCTATAGGTCTTTTGCTTTCCGACCTACTTCATGTTTTGTGATTATCTCCAGGCTCATCTGTGGTGCCTCAAAGAGCAGCGCTTCAGTGTTTTCCATGGCTAATATTCCATTGTGTACATGGACCACTTCTTCTTGGTGCATTCCTCTGTTGATGGACATTTTCCTTGCTTCCAAGTGTTGCCTATGGTAAATATTGCTGGAGGGCAGGATTGCCAGCCTGTGATTTGTGATTTTCATTTTCTCAGGTGATAGACCCAGCAGTGGTTATGATTGATTGACTGGTATGGTAGCTCAACGTTTACCTTTTCAAGGCAACTCAATTGTGCTTTCATTAGTGGCTCTTACCACGTCCCCCTTAGAATCGAGGGTACGCATTTCTCCACAATCACGTCAGCATTTCTTCTTTGCAGCATTTTTGTTGATGGCCATTCTGACTGGTGTGAGCTGATAGGTTTTTGTAATTTGGGTTTACATGTCTGTAAAAATTCCTACAATTCATCATTTTTCCACGCCTTTTTCTTTTCTGTTAAAAGAAAAAAGAACAAAAGTGTGAGTATAATATACCTCTTCAAATTTTCTTTTTGGAAGGTTGCACTCTAGAATTTTTTGGTCGATTTTCGACCTCAGTATTTTTTGGAGGGCAGGTGTCATTTACAGACCTGCAATTGGTGAATATTTAGTGACCTTTTGCAGTGGGTTTAAAGCTGCTGTGGTGGGAAACGGCCACAAGGATGCAGCATTTCTCCATTCCCAAATCTGGGTACTAGGGCAGCAGAGCCGTTCTGGAAGTCGTTTGCCTAGGTTGTAAATTTGAATGGAATGTGCCAGGAAAACCCCCCATAAGTTTATGTCTCATTACTCCTAGTTCGTTGTTTTAATTTTTTCAATTGGGGTAATGGTTAGAATGTTGCTTGTCCAAGGTGTACACACTCTGGTTCATCTACATATTCTATATACCTATTTATGTAGAGATCCTCTTCCCCTGTAAATTATTACAGAGTGTTCCGTAAACCTTCCTTGCTATATGGTCGGTCTTTTTGATATATGTATATAATATGTATTTGTATACATATGGTAACGCTAATCTTCATTTATCCATTCCCCCCACCTTTCCTTTTAGATAAGCATAGGTTTTTTTTTAATAAGTCTGTGATTGACTTTCTCTGTGGAAATATGTTCATTTGTGTCAGTTATTAGATAACGCCTATAAGTGATATCATAGGATATAGGACTTTTGCTTTCCGACTTACCTCATGTTCTGTGATTATCTCCAAGATCATCTATGGTGCCTCAAAGAGCAGTGTTTCATTGTTTTCCATGGCTAGTATTCATTGTGTACATGGACCACTTCTTCTTTATCCTTTCATCTGTTGATGGACATTTTGGTTGCTTCACTGTCTTGGCTATGGTGAATAAGGCTGCAGTGCAGCTTTTGCAGCCCGGGTCTTCTTCATTCTGGTCTTCTCAGGTGAGAGGCCCATTGGTGTGTCTGCTGGATTGAATGGTACCTCAATTTTTCCTTTTCAACGCAGCTCCTTTCTGTTCTCATTATTAGCGTTTAACCCTTTTGCATCTCACCAGCAGCTAGAGGGTACACAGTTCTCTAAAACCTCTTCAGCATTTATTGTTTGTAGACTTTTTGCCAATGGTCAGTCGACTGGTGTGAGTTGAAAACTTTTTGTAGATTAGATTGCATGAGTCTAATACTTCCTGAGGTGGAGCTTTTATCCATTTTCCTTTCTTTAAAAAGAGAGTGAGTAAAACTTACCTCTTCATACTATCTTCTTGAAAATTTGGCCTGTTTTGAATTTTTTGTATCCATTCCCTACCTCAGCACAATTTTGAGGGCAGGTGTCCTTTACAGCCCTGAGTCCTTGTGAATGGTAAGTGACCATTAGCTGTGGGTTAAAAGCTGCTCTTGCGGGAATCGGCCACAAGGCGGCAGCATTTCTCCTTTACCAAATCTGGTTACTAGGGCAACAGAGCCTTACTGGAAGTGGTGTTCTAGGTTGTAAATTAGAATGGAATGTGCGAGGAAAAAGCCCTTTAAGTTTATGTCTCATTACTTCTTGTTGGTATTTTGAATTTAATTTTTATTTCTTATCACAGCAAACTTGATTACAATGTTTTGTTTGTTCTAGGTGTGCAAGATGTGGTTCTTTCACACACATGCATATATCTATTCTTCTTCGGATCCTTTTCCCATGTAGGTAATGACACAATGTTGAGTAGACTTCTCTTGGTATTGCGTAGGTCTTTGGTGATTATATATTTCACATGTGTTTGTATCTCTCTGTTAACCTCAATATGGTAATGTATCCAATCCTCACACCTTTCCATTTGGTGAACCATAAGTTTTTTTAATGAATCTATGATAGTGTTTCTCTGTGGAAATATCTTTGTTTGTATCATTTTTTAGGTAACACCTATATGTGATATGATAGGATATGTGTCTTTCGCTTTCTCACTTACTCCAAGTTGCGTGATTACTTCTAGACTCATCTATGGTGCTGCAAATGGCATTGTTTCATTTTTTCACTAGCTCTTATTCCATCTGTACAGGTAGCAGTACTTCTTTGACCACCCATCTGTCGGTGGACTTTTTGGTTACTTCCATATCTTGGCTATTGTAATACTATGCAATGTAGATTTGCGTGCCTGTGTCCTTCCAATTCTCTCTTCTTCGTTTATAGGTCTAGGCATAGGTCTGCTAGATCATATGGTAGCTCAATGGTTACCTTTTAAAGGCACCTCTATTCTGTTCTCCTTAGTGGCTCTTTCCAGGTTACGTCCCACTTAAAGTGGAGGGTATGTATTTCTTCCTAGCACCTTCAGCATTTATTCTTTGTAGTTTTTGCTGATGGTTATTCTGAGTGGTGTGAGCTGATACCTCTTTGTGGTTGAATTTGCATGTGTCTCATAATGTGTTGAAATTGAGCTTTAAGACATGTCCTTTTAATTTTTCCAGCTGTGATTAGAGCTTATTTCTTCAAAGTGTTTTCTTAAAGTATGTGTCACCATTTGAAATATTTTGGCCATTATCTCCCTCAAGACATTTTGAGGGCAGGTTTCATTTACAGCCCTGAAGTACTTGTTCATATGAAGTGACCATTAGCTCAGGCTTTAAACCTGCTTTTGCAGGTAATGGCCAGAGAGCGGCAGCCTTTCTACGTTCCCCATGCTGGTACTAGGGAAACAGACCTACCGGCCAGTGGTGTTCTTCGGTTATAAATTAGAGTGCAATGTGCCCGGATAAACCCACAAATGTTGATGACTCCTTGCTTTTGTTTGTTTTTAATTTAATTTATATTTATTATTAGAGTAATATCCCATTGTGTACGTGGACCACTTCTTCTTGGTGCATTCCTCGGTTGATGGACATTTTCATTGCTTCCAAGTGCTGGCTATGGTAAATATTGCTGGCGTACAGGTTTGCCAGCCTGTGATTTTTGATTCTCATTTTCTCAGGTGATAGGCCAAGCAGTGGTTGTGATTGATTGACTGGTAGCTCAATGTTTCCCTTTTCAAAGCACCTACGTTGTGTTTTCATTAGTGGCTCTTTACATGCCCCCCCTTACAACCGAGGGTACGCATTTCTCCACACTCCCTTCACCGTTTATTTTTGGCAGCATTTTTCCTAATGGCCATTCTGATTGCTGTGAGCTGATAGGTTTTTGTAATATGGGTATGCATGACATTAAAATTTTTAAATTCATCATATTCCTACGCCTTTTTCTTTTCTCTTAAAAGAAAAAACCGTAAGTATAATAGAGCTCTTGAAATTGACTTCTTCGAAGGTTGCCCTCTTTTGAATTTTTTGGTCGATATTTGACCCCAGAAATTTTTTGGAGGGCAGGTGTCATTTACAGAACTGCAAGTTGGTGAAAATTTAGTGACCTTTTGCAGTGGGTTCAAAGCTGCTGTTGTGGGAAACGTCCACAAGGAGGTAGCTTTTCTCCATTCCCCAATCTGGGTACTAGGGCAGCAGAGCCTTTCTGGAAGTCATTGTCCTAGGTTATAAATTAGAATGGAATTTGCCAGGAGAAATCCCCATAAGTTTATGTCTCATTACTTCTTCTTGGTTTTTAAAATTTTTTTAATCTGGGTAAAGTTTAGAATATTGTTTGTCCTAGGTGTACACCATCTGGTCCATTTGTACATTATGTATGTCTATTAATGTACAGATCCTCTTCCCATGTAAAATATTACAGTGTTCCATCGACCTCCCTTGCTATATGTTCGGTCTTTTTGATACATGTATATAATATGTATTTGTATATGTATAGTAACACTAATCCTCATTTCTCAATTTCCCCCCTCCTTTCCTTTTAGATGAGCATAGTTTGTTTTGTTTTCTAAGCCTGTGAGTGTCTTTCTCTTTGGAAATATGTTCATCTGTGTCAGTTATTAGATAATGCCATAAGTGATTATATAGGCTATAGGTCTTTTGCTTTCCGACCTACTTCATGTTTTGTGATTATCTCCAGGCTCATCTGTGGTGCCTCAAAGAGCAGCGCTTCAGTGTTTTCCATGGCTAATATTCCATTGTGTACATGGACCACTTCTTCTTGGTGCATTCCTCTGTTGATGGACATTTTCCTTGCTTCCAAGTGTTGCCTATGGTAAATATTGCTGGAGGGCAGGATTGCCAGCCTGTGATTTGTGATTTTCATTTTCTCAGGTGATAGACCCAGCAGTGGTTATGATTGATTGACTGGTATGGTAGCTCAACGTTTACCTTTTCAAGGCAACTCAATTGTGCTTTCATTAGTGGCTCTTACCACGTCCCCCTTAGAATCGAGGGTACGCATTTCTCCACAATCACGTCAGCATTTCTTCTTTGCAGCATTTTTGTTGATGGCCATTCTGACTGGTGTGAGCTGATAGGTTTTTGTAATTTGGGTTTACATGTCTGTAAAAATTCCTACAATTCATCATTTTTCCACGCCTTTTTCTTTTCTGTTAAAAGAAAAAAGAACAAAAGTGTGAGTATAATATACCTCTTCAAATTTTCTTTTTGGAAGGTTGCACTCTAGAATTTTTTGGTCGATTTTCGACCTCAGTATTTTTTGGAGGGCAGGTGTCATTTACAGACCTGCAATTGGTGAATATTTAGTGACCTTTTGCAGTGGGTTTAAAGCTGCTGTGGTGGGAAACGGCCACAAGGATGCAGCATTTCTCCATTCCCAAATCTGGGTACTAGGGCAGCAGAGCCGTTCTGGAAGTCGTTTGCCTAGGTTGTAAATTTGAATGGAATGTGCCAGGAAAACCCCCCATAAGTTTATGTCTCATTACTCCTAGTTCGTTGTTTTAATTTTTTCAATTGGGGTAATGGTTAGAATGTTGCTTGTCCAAGGTGTACACACTCTGGTTCATCTACATATTCTATATACCTATTTATGTAGAGATCCTCTTCCCCTGTAAATTATTACAGAGTGTTCCGTAAACCTTCCTTGCTATATGGTCGGTCTTTTTGATATATGTATATAATATGTATTTGTATACATATGGTAACGCTAATCTTCATTTATCCATTCCCCCCACCTTTCCTTTTAGATAAGCATAGGTTTTTTTTTAATAAGTCTGTGATTGACTTTCTCTGTGGAAATATGTTCATTTGTGTCAGTTATTAGATAACGCCTATAAGTGATATCATAGGATATAGGACTTTTGCTTTCCGACTTACCTCATGTTCTGTGATTATCTCCAAGATCATCTATGGTGCCTCAAAGAGCAGTGTTTCATTGTTTTCCATGGCTAGTATTCATTGTGTACATGGACCACTTCTTCTTTATCCTTTCATCTGTTGATGGACATTTTGGTTGCTTCACTGTCTTGGCTATGGTGAATAAGGCTGCAGTGCAGCTTTTGCAGCCCGGGTCTTCTTCATTCTGGTCTTCTCAGGTGAGAGGCCCATTGGTGTGTCTGCTGGATTGAATGGTACCTCAATTTTTCCTTTTCAACGCAGCTCCTTTCTGTTCTCATTATTAGCGTTTAACCCTTTTGCATCTCACCAGCAGCTAGAGGGTACACAGTTCTCTAAAACCTCTTCAGCATTTATTGTTTGTAGACTTTTTGCCAATGGTCAGTCGACTGGTGTGAGTTGAAAACTTTTTGTAGATTAGATTGCATGAGTCTAATACTTCCTGAGGTGGAGCTTTTATCCATTTTCCTTTCTTTAAAAAGAGAGTGAGTAAAACTTACCTCTTCATACTATCTTCTTGAAAATTTGGCCTGTTTTGAATTTTTTGTATCCATTCCCTACCTCAGCACAATTTTGAGGGCAGGTGTCCTTTACAGCCCTGAGTCCTTGTGAATGGTAAGTGACCATTAGCTGTGGGTTAAAAGCTGCTCTTGCGGGAATCGGCCACAAGGCGGCAGCATTTCTCCTTTACCAAATCTGGTTACTAGGGCAACAGAGCCTTACTGGAAGTGGTGTTCTAGGTTGTAAATTAGAATGGAATGTGCGAGGAAAAAGCCCTTTAAGTTTATGTCTCATTACTTCTTGTTGGTATTTTGAATTTAATTTTTATTTCTTATCACAGCAAACTTGATTACAATGTTTTGTTTGTTCTAGGTGTGCAAGATGTGGTTCTTTCACACACATGCATATATCTATTCTTCTTCGGATCCTTTTCCCATGTAGGTAATGACACAATGTTGAGTAGACTTCTCTTGGTATTGCGTAGGTCTTTGGTGATTATATATTTCACATGTGTTTGTATCTCTCTGTTAACCTCAATATGGTAATGTATCCAATCCTCACACCTTTCCATTTGGTGAACCATAAGTTTTTTTAATGAATCTATGATAGTGTTTCTCTGTGGAAATATCTTTGTTTGTATCATTTTTTAGGTAACACCTATATGTGATATGATAGGATATGTGTCTTTCGCTTTCTCACTTACTCCAAGTTGCGTGATTACTTCTAGACTCATCTATGGTGCTGCAAATGGCATTGTTTCATTTTTTCACTAGCTCTTATTCCATCTGTACAGGTAGCAGTACTTCTTTGACCACCCATCTGTCGGTGGACTTTTTGGTTACTTCCATATCTTGGCTATTGTAATACTATGCAATGTAGATTTGCGTGCCTGTGTCCTTCCAATTCTCTCTTCTTCGTTTATAGGTCTAGGCATAGGTCTGCTAGATCATATGGTAGCTCAATGGTTACCTTTTAAAGGCACCTCTATTCTGTTCTCCTTAGTGGCTCTTTCCAGGTTACGTCCCACTTAAAGTGGAGGGTATGTATTTCTTCCTAGCACCTTCAGCATTTATTCTTTGTAGTTTTTGCTGATGGTTATTCTGAGTGGTGTGAGCTGATACCTCTTTGTGGTTGAATTTGCATGTGTCTCATAATGTGTTGAAATTGAGCTTTAAGACATGTCCTTTTAATTTTTCCAGCTGTGATTAGAGCTTATTTCTTCAAAGTGTTTTCTTAAAGTATGTGTCACCATTTGAAATATTTTGGCCATTATCTCCCTCAAGACATTTTGAGGGCAGGTTTCATTTACAGCCCTGAAGTACTTGTTCATATGAAGTGACCATTAGCTCAGGCTTTAAACCTGCTTTTGCAGGTAATGGCCAGAGAGCGGCAGCCTTTCTACGTTCCCCATGCTGGTACTAGGGAAACAGACCTACCGGCCAGTGGTGTTCTTCGGTTATAAATTAGAGTGCAATGTGCCCGGATAAACCCACAAATGTTGATGACTCCTTGCTTTTGTTTGTTTTTAATTTAATTTATATTTATTATTAGAGTAATATCCCATTGTGTACGTGGACCACTTCTTCTTGGTGCATTCCTCGGTTGATGGACATTTTCATTGCTTCCAAGTGCTGGCTATGGTAAATATTGCTGGCGTACAGGTTTGCCAGCCTGTGATTTTTGATTCTCATTTTCTCAGGTGATAGGCCAAGCAGTGGTTGTGATTGATTGACTGGTAGCTCAATGTTTCCCTTTTCAAAGCACCTACGTTGTGTTTTCATTAGTGGCTCTTTACATGCCCCCCCTTACAACCGAGGGTACGCATTTCTCCACACTCCCTTCACCGTTTATTTTTGGCAGCATTTTTCCTAATGGCCATTCTGATTGCTGTGAGCTGATAGGTTTTTGTAATATGGGTATGCATGACATTAAAATTTTTAAATTCATCATATTCCTACGCCTTTTTCTTTTCTCTTAAAAGAAAAAACCGTAAGTATAATAGAGCTCTTGAAATTGACTTCTTCGAAGGTTGCCCTCTTTTGAATTTTTTGGTCGATATTTGACCCCAGAAATTTTTTGGAGGGCAGGTGTCATTTACAGAACTGCAAGTTGGTGAAAATTTAGTGACCTTTTGCAGTGGGTTCAAAGCTGCTGTTGTGGGAAACGTCCACAAGGAGGTAGCTTTTCTCCATTCCCCAATCTGGGTACTAGGGCAGCAGAGCCTTTCTGGAAGTCATTGTCCTAGGTTATAAATTAGAATGGAATTTGCCAGGAGAAATCCCCATAAGTTTATGTCTCATTACTTCTTCTTGGTTTTTAAAATTTTTTTAATCTGGGTAAAGTTTAGAATATTGTTTGTCCTAGGTGTACACCATCTGGTCCATTTGTACATTATGTATGTCTATTAATGTACAGATCCTCTTCCCATGTAAAATATTACAGTGTTCCATCGACCTCCCTTGCTATATGTTCGGTCTTTTTGATACATGTATATAATATGTATTTGTATATGTATAGTAACACTAATCCTCATTTCTCAATTTCCCCCCTCCTTTCCTTTTAGATGAGCATAGTTTGTTTTGTTTTCTAAGCCTGTGAGTGTCTTTCTCTTTGGAAATATGTTCATCTGTGTCAGTTATTAGATAATGCCATAAGTGATTATATAGGCTATAGGTCTTTTGCTTTCCGACCTACTTCATGTTTTGTGATTATCTCCAGGCTCATCTGTGGTGCCTCAAAGAGCAGCGCTTCAGTGTTTTCCATGGCTAATATTCCATTGTGTACATGGACCACTTCTTCTTGGTGCATTCCTCTGTTGATGGACATTTTCCTTGCTTCCAAGTGTTGCCTATGGTAAATATTGCTGGAGGGCAGGATTGCCAGCCTGTGATTTGTGATTTTCATTTTCTCAGGTGATAGACCCAGCAGTGGTTATGATTGATTGACTGGTATGGTAGCTCAACGTTTACCTTTTCAAGGCAACTCAATTGTGCTTTCATTAGTGGCTCTTACCACGTCCCCCTTAGAATCGAGGGTACGCATTTCTCCACAATCACGTCAGCATTTCTTCTTTGCAGCATTTTTGTTGATGGCCATTCTGACTGGTGTGAGCTGATAGGTTTTTGTAATTTGGGTTTACATGTCTGTAAAAATTCCTACAATTCATCATTTTTCCACGCCTTTTTCTTTTCTGTTAAAAGAAAAAAGAACAAAAGTGTGAGTATAATATACCTCTTCAAATTTTCTTTTTGGAAGGTTGCACTCTAGAATTTTTTGGTCGATTTTCGACCTCAGTATTTTTTGGAGGGCAGGTGTCATTTACAGACCTGCAATTGGTGAATATTTAGTGACCTTTTGCAGTGGGTTTAAAGCTGCTGTGGTGGGAAACGGCCACAAGGATGCAGCATTTCTCCATTCCCAAATCTGGGTACTAGGGCAGCAGAGCCGTTCTGGAAGTCGTTTGCCTAGGTTGTAAATTTGAATGGAATGTGCCAGGAAAACCCCCCATAAGTTTATGTCTCATTACTCCTAGTTCGTTGTTTTAATTTTTTCAATTGGGGTAATGGTTAGAATGTTGCTTGTCCAAGGTGTACACACTCTGGTTCATCTACATATTCTATATACCTATTTATGTAGAGATCCTCTTCCCCTGTAAATTATTACAGAGTGTTCCGTAAACCTTCCTTGCTATATGGTCGGTCTTTTTGATATATGTATATAATATGTATTTGTATACATATGGTAACGCTAATCTTCATTTATCCATTCCCCCCACCTTTCCTTTTAGATAAGCATAGGTTTTTTTTTAATAAGTCTGTGATTGACTTTCTCTGTGGAAATATGTTCATTTGTGTCAGTTATTAGATAACGCCTATAAGTGATATCATAGGATATAGGACTTTTGCTTTCCGACTTACCTCATGTTCTGTGATTATCTCCAAGATCATCTATGGTGCCTCAAAGAGCAGTGTTTCATTGTTTTCCATGGCTAGTATTCATTGTGTACATGGACCACTTCTTCTTTATCCTTTCATCTGTTGATGGACATTTTGGTTGCTTCACTGTCTTGGCTATGGTGAATAAGGCTGCAGTGCAGCTTTTGCAGCCCGGGTCTTCTTCATTCTGGTCTTCTCAGGTGAGAGGCCCATTGGTGCGCCTGCTGGATTGAATGGTACCTCAATTTTTCCTTTTCAACGCAGCTCCTTTCTGTTCTCATTATTAGCGTTTAACCCTTTTGCATCTCACCAGCAGCTAGAGGGTACACAGTTCTCTAAAACCTCTTCAGCATTTATTGTTTGTAGACTTTTTGCCAATGGTCAGTCGACTGGTGTGAGTTGAAAACTTTTTGTAGATTAGATTGCATGAGTCTAATACTTCCTGAGGTGGAGCTTTTATCCATTTTCCTTTCTTTAAAAAGAGAGTGAGTAAAACTTACCTCTTCATACTATCTTCTTGAAAATTTGGCCTGTTTTGAATTTTTTGTATCCATTCCCTACCTCAGCACAATTTTGAGGGCAGGTGTCCTTTACAGCCCTGAGTCCTTGTGAATGGTAAGTGACCATTAGCTGTGGGTTAAAAGCTGCTCTTGCGGGAATCGGCCACAAGGCGGCAGCATTTCTCCTTTACCAAATCTGGTTACTAGGGCAACAGAGCCTTACTGGAAGTGGTGTTCTAGGTTGTAAATTAGAATGGAATGTGCGAGGAAAAAGCCCTTTAAGTTTATGTCTCATTACTTCTTGTTGGTATTTTGAATTTAATTTTTATTTCTTATCACAGCAAACTTGATTACAATGTTTTGTTTGTTCTAGGTGTGCAAGATGTGGTTCTTTCACACACATGCATATATCTATTCTTCTTCGGATCCTTTTCCCATGTAGGTAATGACACAATGTTGAGTAGACTTCTCTTGGTATTGCGTAGGTCTTTGGTGATTATATATTTCACATGTGTTTGTATCTCTCTGTTAACCTCAATATGGTAATGTATCCAATCCTCACACCTTTCCATTTGGTGAACCATAAGTTTTTTTAATGAATCTATGATAGTGTTTCTCTGTGGAAATATCTTTGTTTGTATCATTTTTTAGGTAACACCTATATGTGATATGATAGGATATGTGTCTTTCGCTTTCTCACTTACTCCAAGTTGCGTGATTACTTCTAGACTCATCTATGGTGCTGCAAATGGCATTGTTTCATTTTTTCACTAGCTCTTATTCCATCTGTACAGGTAGCAGTACTTCTTTGACCACCCATCTGTCGGTGGACTTTTTGGTTACTTCCATATCTTGGCTATTGTAATACTATGCAATGTAGATTTGCGTGCCTGTGTCCTTCCAATTCTCTCTTCTTCGTTTATAGGTCTAGGCATAGGTCTGCTAGATCATATGGTAGCTCAATGGTTACCTTTTAAAGGCACCTCTATTCTGTTCTCCTTAGTGGCTCTTTCCAGGTTACGTCCCACTTAAAGTGGAGGGTATGTATTTCTTCCTAGCACCTTCAGCATTTATTCTTTGTAGTTTTTGCTGATGGTTATTCTGAGTGGTGTGAGCTGATACCTCTTTGTGGTTGAATTTGCATGTGTCTCATAATGTGTTGAAATTGAGCTTTAAGACATGTCCTTTTAATTTTTCCAGCTGTGATTAGAGCTTATTTCTTCAAAGTGTTTTCTTAAAGTATGTGTCACCATTTGAAATATTTTGGCCATTATCTCCCTCAAGACATTTTGAGGGCAGGTTTCATTTACAGCCCTGAAGTACTTGTTCATATGAAGTGACCATTAGCTCAGGCTTTAAACCTGCTTTTGCAGGTAATGGCCAGAGAGCGGCAGCCTTTCTACGTTCCCCATGCTGGTACTAGGGAAACAGACCTACCGGCCAGTGGTGTTCTTCGGTTATAAATTAGAGTGCAATGTGCCCGGATAAACCCACAAATGTTGATGACTCCTTGCTTTTGTTTGTTTTTAATTTAATTTATATTTATTATTAGAGTAATATCCCATTGTGTACGTGGACCACTTCTTCTTGGTGCATTCCTCGGTTGATGGACATTTTCATTGCTTCCAAGTGCTGGCTATGGTAAATATTGCTGGCGTACAGGTTTGCCAGCCTGTGATTTTTGATTCTCATTTTCTCAGGTGATAGGCCAAGCAGTGGTTGTGATTGATTGACTGGTAGCTCAATGTTTCCCTTTTCAAAGCACCTACGTTGTGTTTTCATTAGTGGCTCTTTACATGCCCCCCCTTACAACCGAGGGTACGCATTTCTCCACACTCCCTTCACCGTTTATTTTTGGCAGCATTTTTCCTAATGGCCATTCTGATTGCTGTGAGCTGATAGGTTTTTGTAATATGGGTATGCATGACATTAAAATTTTTAAATTCATCATATTCCTACGCCTTTTTCTTTTCTCTTAAAAGAAAAAACCGTAAGTATAATAGAGCTCTTGAAATTGACTTCTTCGAAGGTTGCCCTCTTTTGAATTTTTTGGTCGATATTTGACCCCAGAAATTTTTTGGAGGGCAGGTGTCATTTACAGAACTGCAAGTTGGTGAAAATTTAGTGACCTTTTGCAGTGGGTTCAAAGCTGCTGTTGTGGGAAACGTCCACAAGGAGGTAGCTTTTCTCCATTCCCCAATCTGGGTACTAGGGCAGCAGAGCCTTTCTGGAAGTCATTGTCCTAGGTTATAAATTAGAATGGAATTTGCCAGGAGAAATCCCCATAAGTTTATGTCTCATTACTTCTTCTTGGTTTTTAAAATTTTTTTAATCTGGGTAAAGTTTAGAATATTGTTTGTCCTAGGTGTACACCATCTGGTCCATTTGTACATTATGTATGTCTATTAATGTACAGATCCTCTTCCCATGTAAAATATTACAGTGTTCCATCGACCTCCCTTGCTATATGTTCGGTCTTTTTGATACATGTATATAATATGTATTTGTATATGTATAGTAACACTAATCCTCATTTCTCAATTTCCCCCCTCCTTTCCTTTTAGATGAGCATAGTTTGTTTTGTTTTCTAAGCCTGTGAGTGTCTTTCTCTTTGGAAATATGTTCATCTGTGTCAGTTATTAGATAATGCCATAAGTGATTATATAGGCTATAGGTCTTTTGCTTTCCGACCTACTTCATGTTTTGTGATTATCTCCAGGCTCATCTGTGGTGCCTCAAAGAGCAGCGCTTCAGTGTTTTCCATGGCTAATATTCCATTGTGTACATGGACCACTTCTTCTTGGTGCATTCCTCTGTTGATGGACATTTTCCTTGCTTCCAAGTGTTGCCTATGGTAAATATTGCTGGAGGGCAGGATTGCCAGCCTGTGATTTGTGATTTTCATTTTCTCAGGTGATAGACCCAGCAGTGGTTATGATTGATTGACTGGTATGGTAGCTCAACGTTTACCTTTTCAAGGCAACTCAATTGTGCTTTCATTAGTGGCTCTTACCACGTCCCCCTTAGAATCGAGGGTACGCATTTCTCCACAATCACGTCAGCATTTCTTGTTTGCAGCATTTTTGTTGATGGCCATTCTGACTGGTGTGAGCTGATAGGTTTTTGTAATTTGGGTTTACATGTCTGTAAAAATTCCTACAATTCATCATTTTTCCACGCCTTTTTCTTTTCTGTTAAAAGAAAAAAGAACAAAAGTGTGAGTATAATATACCTCTTCAAATTTTCTTTTTGGAAGGTTGCACTCTAGAATTTTTTGGTCGATTTTCGACCTCAGTATTTTTTGGAGGGCAGGTGTCATTTACAGACCTGCAATTGGTGAATATTTAGTGACCTTTTGCAGTGGGTTTAAAGCTGCTGTGGTGGGAAACGGCCACAAGGATGCAGCATTTCTCCATTCCCAAATCTGGGTACTAGGGCAGCAGAGCCGTTCTGGAAGTCGTTTGCCTAGGTTGTAAATTTGAATGGAATGTGCCAGGAAAACCCCCCATAAGTTTATGTCTCATTACTCCTAGTTCGTTGTTTTAATTTTTTCAATTGGGGTAATGGTTAGAATGTTGCTTGTCCAAGGTGTACACACTCTGGTTCATCTACATATTCTATATGCCTATTTATGTAGAGATCCTCTTCCCCTGTAAATTATTACAGAGTGTTCCGTAAACCTTCCTTGCTATATGGTCGGTCTTTTTGATATATGTATATAATATGTATTTGTATACATATGGTAACGCTAATCTTCATTTATCCATTCCCCCCACCTTTCCTTTTAGATAAGCATAGGTTTTTTTTTTAATAAGTCTGTGATTGACTTTCTCTGTGGAAATATGTTCATTTGTGTCAGTTATTAGATAACGCCTATAAGTGATATCATAGGATATAGGACTTTTGCTCTGCTTTCCGACTTACCTCATGTTCTGTGATTATCTCCAAGATCATCTATGGTGCCTCAAAGAGCAGTGTTTCATTGTTTTCCATGGCTAGTATTCATTGTGTACATGGACCACTTCTTCTTTATCCTTTCATCTGTTGATGGACATTTTGGTTGCTTCACTGTCTTGGCTATGGTGAATAAGGCTGCAGTGCAGCTTTTGCAGCCCGGGTCTTCTTCATTCTGGTCTTCTCAGGTGAGAGGCCCATTGGTGCGTCTGCTGGATTGAATGGTACCTCAATTTTTCCTTTTCAACGCAGCTCCTTTCTGTTCTCATTATTAGCGTTTAACCCTTTTGCATCTCACCAGCAGCTAGAGGGTACACAGTTCTCTAAAACCTCTTCAGCATTTATTGTTTGTAGACTTTTTGCCAATGGTCAGTCGACTGGTGTGAGTTGAAAACTTTTTGTAGATTAGATTGCATGAGTCTAATATTTCCTGAGGTGGAGCTTTTATCCATTTTCCTTTCTTTAAAAAGAGAGTGAGTAAAACTTACCTCTTCATACTATCTTCTTGAAAATTTGGCCTGTTTTGAATTTTTTGTATCCATTCCCTACCTCAGCACAATTTTGAGGGCAGGTGTCCTTTACAGCCCTGAGTCCTTGTGAATGGTAAGTGACCATTAGCTGTGGGTTAAAAGCTGCTCTTGCGGGAATCGGCCACAAGGCGGCAGCATTTCTCCTTTACCAAATCTGGTTACTAGGGCAACAGAGCCTTACTGGAAGTGGTGTTCTAGGTTGTAAATTAGAATGGAATGTGCGAGGAAAAAGCCCTTTAAGTTTATGTCTCATTACTTCTTGTTGGTATTTTGAATTTAATTTTTATTTCTTATCACAGCAAACTTGATTACAATGTTTTGTTTGTTCTAGGTGTGCAAGATGTGGTTCTTTCACACACATGCATATATCTATTCTTCTTCGGATCCTTTTCCCATGTAGGTAATGACACAATGTTGAGTAGACTTCTCTTGGTATTGCGTAGGTCTTTGGTGATTATATATTTCACATGTGTTTGTATCTCTCTGTTAACCTCAATATGGTAATGTATCCAATCCTCACACCTTTCCATTTGGTGAACCATAAGTTTTTTTAATGAATCTATGATAGTGTTTCTCTGTGGAAATATCTTTGTTTGTATCATTTTTTAGGTAACACCTATATGTGATATGATAGGATATGTGTCTTTCGCTTTCTCACTTACTCCAAGTTGCGTGATTACTTCTAGACTCATCTATGGTGCTGCAAATGGCATTGTTTCATTTTTTCACTAGCTCTTATTCCATCTGTACAGGTAGCAGTACTTCTTTGACCACCCATCTGTCGGTGGACTTTTTGGTTACTTCCATATCTTGGCTATTGTAATACTATGCAATGTAGATTTGCGTGCCTGTGTCCTTCCAATTCTCTCTTCTTCGTTTATAGGTCTAGGCATAGGTCTGCTAGATCATATGGTAGCTCAATGGTTACCTTTTAAAGGCACCTCTATTCTGTTCTCCTTAGTGGCTCTTTCCAGGTTACGTCCCACTTAAAGTGGAGGGTATGTATTTCTTCCTAGCACCTTCAGCATTTATTCTTTGTAGTTTTTGCTGATGGTTATTCTGAGTGGTGTGAGCTGATACCTCTTTGTGGTTGAATTTGCATGTGTCTCATAATGTGTTGAAATTGAGCTTTAAGACATGTCCTTTTAATTTTTCCAGCTGTGATTAGAGCTTATTTCTTCAAAGTGTTTTCTTAAAGTATGTGTCACCATTTGAAATATTTTGGCCATTATCTCCCTCAAGACATTTTGAGGGCAGGTTTCATTTACAGCCCTGAAGTACTTGTTCATATGAAGTGACCATTAGCTCAGGCTTTAAACCTGCTTTTGCAGGTAATGGCCAGAGAGCGGCAGCCTTTCTACGTTCCCCATGCTGGTACTAGGGAAACAGACCTACCGGCCAGTGGTGTTCTTCGGTTATAAATTAGAGTGCAATGTGCCCGGATAAACCCACAAATGTTGATGACTCCTTGCTTTTGTTTGTTTTTAATTTAATTTATATTTATTATTAGAGTAATATCCCATTGTGTACGTGGACCACTTCTTCTTGGTGCATTCCTCGGTTGATGGACATTTTCATTGCTTCCAAGTGCTGGCTATGGTAAATATTGCTGGCGTACAGGTTTGCCAGCCTGTGATTTTTGATTCTCATTTTCTCAGGTGATAGGCCAAGCAGTGGTTGTGATTGATTGACTGGTAGCTCAATGTTTCCCTTTTCAAAGCACCTACGTTGTGTTTTCATTAGTGGCTCTTTACATGCCCCCCCTTACAACCGAGGGTACGCATTTCTCCACACTCCCTTCACCGTTTATTTTTGGCAGCATTTTTCCTAATGGCCATTCTGATTGCTGTGAGCTGATAGGTTTTTGTAATATGGGTATGCATGACATTAAAATTTTTAAATTCATCATATTCCTACGCCTTTTTCTTTTCTCTTAAAAGAAAAAACCGTAAGTATAATAGAGCTCTTGAAATTGACTTCTTCGAAGGTTGCCCTCTTTTGAATTTTTTGGTCGATTTTTGACCCCAGAAATTTTTTGGAGGGCAGGTGTCATTTACAGAACTGCAAGTTGGTGAAAATTTAGTGACCTTTTGCAGTGGGTTCAAAGCTGCTGTTGTGGGAAACGTCCACAAGGAGGTAGCTTTTCTCCATTCCCCAATCTGGGTACTAGGGCAGCAGAGCCCTTCTGGAAGTCATTGTCCTAGGTTATAAATTAGAATGGAATTTGCCAGGAGAAATCCCCATAAGTTTATGTCTCATTACTTCTTCTTGGTTTTTAAAATTTTTTTAATCTGGGTAAAGTTTAGAATATTGTTTGTCCTAGGTGTACACCATCTGGTCCATTTGTACATTATGTATGTCTATTAATGTACAGATCCTCTTCCCATGTAAAATATTACAGTGTTCCATCGACCTCCCTTGCTATATGTTCGGTCTTTTTGATACATGTATATAATATGTATTTGTATATGTATAGTAACACTAATCCTCATTTCTCAATTTCCCCCCTCCTTTCCTTTTAGATGAGCATAGTTTGTTTTGTTTTCTAAGCCTGTGAGTGTCTTTCTCTTTGGAAATATGTTCATCTGTGTCAGTTATTAGATAATGCCATAAGTGATTATATAGGCTATAGGTCTTTTGCTTTCCGACCTACTTCATGTTTTGTGATTATCTCCAGGCTCATCTGTGGTGCCTCAAAGAGCAGCGCTTCAGTGTTTTCCATGGCTAATATTCCATTGTGTACATGGACCACTTCTTCTTGGTGCATTCCTCTGTTGATGGACATTTTCCTTGCTTCCAAGTGTTGCCTATGGTAAATATTGCTGGAGGGCAGGATTGCCAGCCTGTGATTTGTGATTTTCATTTTCTCAGGTGATAGACCCAGCAGTGGTTATGATTGATTGACTGGTATGGTAGCTCAACGTTTACCTTTTCAAGGCAACTCAATTGTGCTTTCATTAGTGGCTCTTACCACGTCCCCCTTAGAATCGAGGGTACGCATTTCTCCACAATCACGTCAGCATTTCTTCTTTGCAGCATTTTTGTTGATGGCCATTCTGACTGGTGTGAGCTGATAGGTTTTTGTAATTTGGGTTTACATGTCTGTAAAAATTCCTACAATTCATCATTTTTCCACGCCTTTTTCTTTTCTGTTAAAAGAAAAAAGAACAAAAGTGTGAGTATAATATACCTCTTCAAATTTTCTTTTTGGAAGGTTGCACTCTAGAATTTTTTGGTCGATTTTCGACCTCAGTATTTTTTGGAGGGCAGGTGTCATTTACAGACCTGCAATTGGTGAATATTTAGTGACCTTTTGCAGTGGGTTTAAAGCTGCTGTGGTGGGAAACGGCCACAAGGATGCAGCATTTCTCCATTCCCAAATCTGGGTACTAGGGCAGCAGAGCCGTTCTGGAAGTCGTTTGCCTAGGTTGTAAATTTGAATGGAATGTGCCAGGAAAACCCCCCATAAGTTTATGTCTCATTACTCCTAGTTCGTTGTTTTAATTTTTTCAATTGGGGTAATGGTTAGAATGTTGCTTGTCCAAGGTGTACACACTCTGGTTCATCTACATATTCTATATACCTATTTATGTAGAGATCCTCTTCCCCTGTAAATTATTACAGAGTGTTCCGTAAACCTTCCTTGCTATATGGTCGGTCTTTTTGATATATGTATATAATATGTATTTGTATACATATGGTAACGCTAATCTTCATTTATCCATTCCCCCCACCTTTCCTTTTAGATAAGCATAGGTTTTTTTTTAATAAGTCTGTGATTGACTTTCTCTGTGGAAATATGTTCATTTGTGTCAGTTATTAGATAACGCCTATAAGTGATATCATAGGATATAGGACTTTTGCTTTCCGACTTACCTCATGTTCTGTGATTATCTCCAAGATCATCTATGGTGCCTCAAAGAGCAGTGTTTCATTGTTTTCCATGGCTAGTATTCATTGTGTACATGGACCACTTCTTCTTTATCCTTTCATCTGTTGATGGACATTTTGGTTGCTTCACTGTCTTGGCTATGGTGAATAAGGCTGCAGTGCAGCTTTTGCAGCCCGGGTCTTCTTCATTCTGGTCTTCTCAGGTGAGAGGCCCATTGGTGCGTCTGCTGGATTGAATGGTACCTCAATTTTTCCTTTTCAACGCAGCTCCTTTCTGTTCTCATTATTAGCGTTTAACCCTTTTGCATCTCACCAGCAGCTAGAGGGTACACAGTTCTCTAAAACCTCTTCAGCATTTATTGTTTGTAGACTTTTTGCCAATGGTCAGTCGACTGGTGTGAGTTGAAAACTTTTTGTAGATTAGATTGCATGAGTCTAATACTTCCTGAGGTGGAGCTTTTATCCATTTTCCTTTCTTTAAAAAGAGAGTGAGTAAAACTTACCTCTTCATACTATCTTCTTGAAAATTTGGCCTGTTTTGAATTTTTTGTATCCATTCCCTACCTCAGCACAATTTTGAGGGCAGGTGTCCTTTACAGCCCTGAGTCCTTGTGAATGGTAAGTGACCATTAGCTGTGGGTTAAAAGCTGCTCTTGCGGGAATCGGCCACAAGGCGGCAGCATTTCTCCTTTACCAAATCTGGTTACTAGGGCAACAGAGCCTTACTGGAAGTGGTGTTCTAGGTTGTAAATTAGAATGGAATGTGCGAGGAAAAAGCCCTTTAAGTTTATGTCTCATTACTTCTTGTTGGTATTTTGAACTTAATTTTTATTTCTTATCACAGCAAACTTGATTACAATGTTTTGTTTGTTCTAGGTGTGCAAGATGTGGTTCTTTCACACACATGCATATATCTATTCTTCTTCGGATCCTTTTCCCATGTAGGTAATGACACAATGTTGAGTAGACTTCTCTTGGTATTGCGTAGGTCTTTGGTGATTATATATTTCACATGTGTTTGTATCTCTCTGTTAACCTCAATATGGTAATGTATCCAATCCTCACACCTTTCCATTTGGTGAACCATAAGTTTTTTTAATGAATCTATGATAGTGTTTCTCTGTGGAAATATCTTTGTTTGTATCATTTTTTAGGTAACACCTATATGTGATATGATAGGATATGTGTCTTTCGCTTTCTCACTTACTCCAAGTTGCGTGATTACTTCTAGACTCATCTATGGTGCTGCAAATGGCATTGTTTCATTTTTTCACTAGCTCTTATTCCATCTGTACAGGTAGCAGTACTTCTTTGACCACCCATCTGTCGGTGGACTTTTTGGTTACTTCCATATCTTGGCTATTGTAATACTATGCAATGTAGATTTGCGTGCCTGTGTCCTTCCAATTCTCTCTTCTTCGTTTATAGGTCTAGGCATAGGTCTGCTAGATCATATGGTAGCTCAATGGTTACCTTTTAAAGGCACCTCTATTCTGTTCTCCTTAGTGGCTCTTTCCAGGTTACGTCCCACTTAAAGTGGAGGGTATGTATTTCTTCCTAGCACCTTCAGCATTTATTCTTTGTAGTTTTTGCTGATGGTTATTCTGAGTGGTGTGAGCTGATACCTCTTTGTGGTTGAATTTGCATGTGTCTCATAATGTGTTGAAATTGAGCTTTAAGACATGTCCTTTTAATTTTTCCAGCTGTGATTAGAGCTTATTTCTTCAAAGTGTTTTCTTAAAGTATGTGTCACCATTTGAAATATTTTGGCCATTATCTCCCTCAAGACATTTTGAGGGCAGGTTTCATTTACAGCCCTGAAGTACTTGTTCATATGAAGTGACCATTAGCTCAGGCTTTAAACCTGCTTTTGCAGGTAATGGCCAGAGAGCGGCAGCCTTTCTACGTTCCCCATGCTGGTACTAGGGAAACAGACCTACCGGCCAGTGGTGTTCTTCGGTTATAAATTAGAGTGCAATGTGCCCGGATAAACCCACAAATGTTGATGTCTCCTTGCTTTTGTTTGTTTTTAATTTAATTTATATTTATTATTAGAGTAATATTCCATTGTGTACGTGGACCACTTCTTCTTGGTGCATTCCTCGGTTGATGGACATTTTCATTGCTTCCAAGTGCTGGCTATGGTAAATATTGCTGGCGTACAGGTTTGCCAGCCTGTGATTTTTGATTCTCATTTTCTCAGGTGATAGGCCAAGCAGTGGTTGTGATTGATTGACTGGTAGCTCAATGTTTCCCTTTTCAAAGCACCTACGTTGTGTTTTCATTAGTGGCTCTTTACATGCCCCCCCTTACAACCGAGGGTACGCATTTCTCCACACTCCCTTCACCGTTTATTTTTGGCAGCATTTTTCCTAATGGCCATTCTGATTGCTGTGAGCTGATAGGTTTTTGTAATATGGGTATGCATGACATTAAAATTTTTAAATTCATCATATTCCTACGCCTTTTTCTTTTCTCTTAAAAGAAAAAACCGTAAGTATAATAGAGCTCTTGAAATTGACTTCTTCGAAGGTTGCCCTCTTTTGAATTTTTTGGTCGATTTTTGACCCCAGAAATTTTTTGGAGGGCAGGTGTCATTTACAGAACTGCAAGTTGGTGAAAATTTAGTGACCTTTTGCAGTGGGTTCAAAGCTGCTGTTGTGGGAAACGTCCACAAGGAGGTAGCTTTTCTCCATTCCCCAATCTGGGTACTAGGGCAGCAGAGCCCTTCTGGAAGTCATTGTCCTAGGTTATAAATTAGAATGGAATTTGCCAGGAGAAATCCCCATAAGTTTATGTCTCATTACTTCTTCTTGGTTTTTAAAATTTTTTTAATCTGGGTAAAGTTTAGAATATTGTTTGTCCTAGGTGTACACCATCTGGTCCATTTGTACATTATGTATGTCTATTAATGTACAGATCCTCTTCCCATGTAAAATATTACAGTGTTCCATCGACCTCCCTTGCTATATGTTCGGTCTTTTTGATACATGTATATAATATGTATTTGTATATGTATAGTAACACTAATCCTCATTTCTCAATTTCCCCCCTCCTTTCCTTTTAGATGAGCATAGTTTGTTTTGTTTTCTAAGCCTGTGAGTGTCTTTCTCTTTGGAAATATGTTCATCTGTGTCAGTTATTAGATAATGCCATAAGTGATTATATAGGCTATAGGTCTTTTGCTTTCCGACCTACTTCATGTTTTGTGATTATCTCCAGGCTCATCTGTGGTGCCTCAAAGAGCAGCGCTTCAGTGTTTTCCATGGCTAATATTCCATTGTGTACATGGACCACTTCTTCTTGGTGCATTCCTCTGTTGATGGACATTTTCCTTGCTTCCAAGTGTTGCCTATGGTAAATATTGCTGGAGGGCAGGATTGCCAGCCTGTGATTTGTGATTTTCATTTTCTCAGGTGATAGACCCAGCAGTGGTTATGATTGATTGACTGGTATGGTAGCTCAACGTTTACCTTTTCAAGGCAACTCAATTGTGCTTTCATTAGTGGCTCTTACCACGTCCCCCTTAGAATCGAGGGTACGCATTTCTCCACAATCACGTCAGCATTTCTTCTTTGCAGCATTTTTGTTGATGGCCATTCTGACTGGTGTGAGCTGATAGGTTTTTGTAATTTGGGTTTACATGTCTGTAAAAATTCCTACAATTCATCATTTTTCCACGCCTTTTTCTTTTCTGTTAAAAGAAAAAAGAACAAAAGTGTGAGTATAATATACCTCTTCAAATTTTCTTTTTGGAAGGTTGCACTCTAGAATTTTTTGGTCGATTTTCGACCTCAGTATTTTTTGGAGGGCAGGTGTCATTTACAGACCTGCAATTGGTGAATATTTAGTGACCTTTTGCAGTGGGTTTAAAGCTGCTGTGGTGGGAAACGGCCACAAGGATGCAGCATTTCTCCATTCCCCAATCTGGGTACTAGGGCAGCAGAGCCGTTCTGGAAGTCGTTTGCCTAGGTTGTAAATTTGAATGGAATGTGCCAGGAAAACCCCCCATAAGTTTATGTCTCATTACTCCTAGTTCGTTGTTTTAATTTTTTCAATTGGGGTAATGGTTAGAATGTTGCTTGTCCAAGGTGTACACACTCTGGTTCATCTACATATTCTATATACCTATTTATGTAGAGATCCTCTTCCCCTGTAAATTATTACAGAGTGTTCCGTAAACCTTCCTTGCTATATGGTCGGTCTTTTTGATATATGTATATAATATGTATTTGTATACATATGGTAACGCTAATCTTCATTTATCCATTCCCCCCACCTTTCCTTTTAGATAAGCATAGGTTTTTTTTTAATAAGTCTGTGATTGACTTTCTCTGTGGAAATATGTTCATTTGTGTCAGTTATTAGATAACGCCTATAAGTGATATCATAGGATATAGGACTTTTGCTTTCCGACTTACCTCATGTTCTGTGATTATCTCCAAGATCATCTATGGTGCCTCAAAGAGCAGTGTTTCATTGTTTTCCATGGCTAGTATTCATTGTGTACATGGACCACTTCTTCTTTATCCTTTCATCTGTTGATGGACATTTTGGTTGCTTCACTGTCTTGGCTATGGTGAATAAGGCTGCAGTGCAGCTTTTGCAGCCCGGGTCTTCTTCATTCTGGTCTTCTCAGGTGAGAGGCCCATTGGTGCGTCTGCTGGATTGAATGGTACCTCAATTTTTCCTTTTCAACGCAGCTCCTTTCTGTTCTCATTATTAGCGTTTAACCCTTTTGCATCTCACCAGCAGCTAGAGGGTACACAGTTCTCTAAAACCTCTTCAGCATTTATTGTTTGTAGACTTTTTGCCAATGGTCAGTCGACTGGTGTGAGTTGAAAACTTTTTGTAGATTAGATTGCATGAGTCTAATACTTCCTGAGGTGGAGCTTTTATCCATTTTCCTTTCTTTAAAAAGAGAGTGAGTAAAACTTACCTCTTCATACTATCTTCTTGAAAATTTGGCCTGTTTTGAATTTTTTGTATCCATTCCCTACCTCAGCACAATTTTGAGGGCAGGTGTCCTTTACAGCCCTGAGTCCTTGTGAATGGTAAGTGACCATTAGCTGTGGGTTAAAAGCTGCTCTTGCGGGAATCGGCCACAAGGCGGCAGCATTTCTCCTTTACCAAATCTGGTTACTAGGGCAACAGAGCCTTACTGGAAGTGGTGTTCTAGGTTGTAAATTAGAATGGAATGTGCGAGGAAAAAGCCCTTTAAGTTTATGTCTCATTACTTCTTGTTGGTATTTTGAATTTAATTTTTATTTCTTATCACAGCAAACTTGATTACAATGTTTTGTTTGTTCTAGGTGTGCAAGATGTGGTTCTTTCACACACATGCATATATCTATTCTTCTTCGGATCCTTTTCCCATGTAGGTAATGACACAATGTTGAGTAGACTTCTCTTGGTATTGCGTAGGTCTTTGGTGATTATATATTTCACATGTGTTTGTATCTCTCTGTTAACCTCAATATGGTAATGTATCCAATCCTCACACCTTTCCATTTGGTGAACCATAAGTTTTTTTAATGAATCTATGATAGTGTTTCTCTGTGGAAATATCTTTGTTTGTATCATTTTTTAGGTAACACCTATATGTGATATGATAGGATATGTGTCTTTCGCTTTCTCACTTACTCCAAGTTGCGTGATTACTTCTAGACTCATCTATGGTGCTGCAAATGGCATTGTTTCATTTTTTCACTAGCTCTTATTCCATCTGTACAGGTAGCAGTACTTCTTTGACCACCCATCTGTCGGTGGACTTTTTGGTTACTTCCATATCTTGGCTATTGTAATACTATGCAATGTAGATTTGCGTGCCTGTGTCCTTCCAATTCTCTCTTCTTCGTTTATAGGTCTAGGCATAGGTCTGCTAGATCATATGGTAGCTCAATGGTTACCTTTTAAAGGCACCTCTATTCTGTTCTCCTTAGTGGCTCTTTCCAGGTTACGTCCCACTTAAAGTGGAGGGTATGTATTTCTTCCTAGCACCTTCAGCATTTATTCTTTGTAGTTTTTGCTGATGGTTATTCTGAGTGGTGTGAGCTGATACCTCTTTGTGGTTGAATTTGCATGTGTCTCATAATGTGTTGAAATTGAGCTTTAAGACATGTCCTTTTAATTTTTCCAGCTGTGATTAGAGCTTATTTCTTCAAAGTGTTTTCTTAAAGTATGTGTCACCATTTGAAATATTTTGGCCATTATCTCCCTCAAGACATTTTGAGGGCAGGTTTCATTTACAGCCCTGAAGTACTTGTTCATATGAAGTGACCATTAGCTCAGGCTTTAAACCTGCTTTTGCAGGTAATGGCCAGAGAGCGGCAGCCTTTCTACGTTCCCCATGCTGGTACTAGGGAAACAGACCTACCGGCCAGTGGTGTTCTTCGGTTATAAATTAGACTGCAATGTGCCCGGATAAACCCACAAATGTTGATGTCTCCTTGCTTTTGTTTGTTTTTAATTTAATTTATATTTATTATTAGAGTAATATTCCATTGTGTACGTGGACCACTTCTTCTTGGTGCATTCCTCGGTTGATGGACATTTTCATTGCTTCCAAGTGCTGGCTATGGTAAATATTGCTGGCGTACAGGTTTGCCAGCCTGTGATTTTTGATTCTCATTTTCTCAGGTGATAGGCCAAGCAGTGGTTGTGATTGATTGACTGGTAGCTCAATGTTTCCCTTTTCAAAGCACCTACGTTGTGTTTTCATTAGTGGCTCTTTACATGCCCCCCCTTACAACCGAGGGTACGCATTTCTCCACACTCCCTTCACCGTTTATTTTTGGCAGCATTTTTCCTAATGGCCATTCTGATTGCTGTGAGCTGATAGGTTTTTGTAATATGGGTATGCATGACATTAAAATTTTTAAATTCATCATATTCCTACGCCTTTTTCTTTTCTCTTAAAAGAAAAAACCGTAAGTATAATAGAGCTCTTGAAATTGACTTCTTCGAAGGTTGCCCTCTTTTGAATTTTTTGGTCGATTTTTGACCCCAGAAATTTTTTGGAGGGCAGGTGTCATTGACAGAACTGCAAGTTGGTGAAAATTTAGTGACCTTTTGCAGTGGGTTCAAAGCTGCTGTTGTGGGAAACGTCCACAAGGAGGTAGCTTTTCTCCATTCCCCAATCTGGGTACTAGGGCAGCAGAGCCCTTCTGGAAGTCATTGTCCTAGGTTATAAATTAGAATGGAATTTGCCAGGAGAAATCCCCATAAGTTTATGTCTCATTACTTCTTCTTGGTTTTTAAAATTTTTTTAATCTGGGTAAAGTTTAGAATATTGTTTGTCCTAGGTGTACACCATCTGGTCCATTTGTACATTATGTATGTCTATTAATGTACAGATCCTCTTCCCATGTAAAATATTACAGTGTTCCATCGACCTCCCTTGCTATATGTTCGGTCTTTTTGATACATGTATATAATATGTATTTGTATATGTATAGTAACACTAATCCTCATTTCTCAATTTCCCCCCTCCTTTCCTTTTAGATGAGCATAGTTTGTTTTGTTTTCTAAGCCTGTGAGTGTCTTTCTCTTTGGAAATATGTTCATCTGTGTCAGTTATTAGATAATGCCATAAGTGATTATATAGGCTATAGGTCTTTTGCTTTCCGACCTACTTCATGTTTTGTGATTATCTCCAGGCTCATCTGTGGTGCCTCAAAGAGCAGCGCTTCAGTGTTTTCCATGGCTAATATTCCATTGTGTACATGGACCACTTCTTCTTGGTGCATTCCTCTGTTGATGGACATTTTCCTTGCTTCCAAGTGTTGCCTATGGTAAATATTGCTGGAGGGCAGGATTGCCAGCCTGTGATTTGTGATTTTCATTTTCTCAGGTGATAGACCCAGCAGTGGTTATGATTGATTGACTGGTATGGTAGCTCAACGTTTACCTTTTCAAGGCAACTCAATTGTGCTTTCATTAGTGGCTCTTACCACGTCCCCCTTAGAATCGAGGGTACGCATTTCTCCACAATCACGTCAGCATTTCTTCTTTGCAGCATTTTTGTTGATGGCCATTCTGACTGGTGTGAGCTGATAGGTTTTTGTAATTTGGGTTTACATGTCTGTAAAAATTCCTACAATTCATCATTTTTCCACGCCTTTTTCTTTTCTGTTAAAAGAAAAAAGAACAAAAGTGTGAGTATAATATACCTCTTCAAATTTTCTTTTTGGAAGGTTGCACTCTAGAATTTTTTGGTCGATTTTCGACCTCAGTATTTTTTGGAGGGCAGGTGTCATTTACAGACCTGCAATTGGTGAATATTTAGTGACCTTTTGCAGTGGGTTTAAAGCTGCTGTGGTGGGAAACGGCCACAAGGATGCAGCATTTCTCCATTCCCAAATCTGGGTACTAGGGCAGCAGAGCCGTTCTGGAAGTCGTTTGCCTAGGTTGTAAATTTGAATGGAATGTGCCAGGAAAACCCCCCATAAGTTTATGTCTCATTACTCCTAGTTCGTTGTTTTAATTTTTTCAATTGGGGTAATGGTTAGAATGTTGCTTGTCCAAGGTGTACACACTCTGGTTCATCTACATATTCTATATACCTATTTATGTAGAGATCCTCTTCCCCTGTAAATTATTACAGAGTGTTCCGTAAACCTTCCTTGCTATATGGTCGGTCTTTTTGATATATGTATATAATATGTATTTGTATACATATGGTAACGCTAATCTTCATTTATCCATTCCCCCCACCTTTCCTTTTAGATAAGCATAGTTTTTTTTAATAAGTCTGTGATTGACTTTCTCTGTGGAAATATGTTCATTTGTGTCAGTTATTAGATAACGCCTATAAGTGATATCATAGGATATAGGACTTTTGCTTTCCGACTTACCTCATGTTCTGTGATTATCTCCAAGATCATCTATGGTGCCTCAAAGAGCAGTGTTTCATTGTTTTCCATGGCTAGTATTCATTGTGTACATGGACCACTTCTTCTTTATCCTTTCATCTGTTGATGGACATTTTGGTTGCTTCACTGTCTTGTCTATGGTGAATAAGGCTGCAGTGCAGCTTTTGCAGCCCGGGTCTTCTTCATTCTGGTCTTCTCAGGTGAGAGGCCCATTGGTGCGCCTGCTGGATTGAATGGTACCTCAATTTTTCCTTTTCAACGCAGCTCCTTTCTGTTCTCATTATTAGCGTTTAACCCTTTTGCATCTCACCAGCAGCTAGAGGGTACACAGTTCTCTAAAACCTCTTCAGCATTTATTGTTTGTAGACTTTTTGCCAATGGTCAGTCGACTGGTGTAAGTTGAAACTTTTTGTAGATTAGATTGCATGAGTCTAATTCTTCCTGAGGTGGAGCTTTTATCCATTTTCCTTTCTTTAAAAAGAGAGTGAGTAAAACTTACCTCTTCATACTATCTTCTTGAAAATTTGGCCTGTTTTGAATTTTTTGTATCCATTCCCTACCTCAGCACAATTTTGAGGGCAGGTGTCCTTTACAGCCCTGAGTCCTTGTGAATGGTAAGTGACCATTAGCTGTGGGTTAAAAGCTGCTCTTGCGGGAATCGGCCACAAGGCGGCAGCATTTCTCCTTTACCAAATCTGGTTTCTAGGGCAACAGAGCCTTACTGGAAGTGGTGTTCTAGGTTGTAAATTAGAATGGAATGTGCGAGGAAAAAGCCCTTTAAGTTTATGTCTCATTACTTCTTGTTGGTATTTTGAACTTAATTTTTATTTCTTATCTCAGCAAACTTGATTACAATGTTTTGTTTGTTCTAGGTGTGCAAGATGTGGTTCTTTCACACACATGCATATATCTATTCTTCTTCGGATCCTTTTCCCATGTAGGTAATGACACAATGTTGAGTAGACTTCTCTTGGTATTGCGTAGGTCTTTGGTGATTATATATTTCACATGTGTTTGTATCTCTCTGTTAACCTCAATATGGTAATGTATCCAATCCTCACACCTTTCCATTTGGTGAACCATAAGTTTTTTTAATGAATCTATGATAGTGTTTCTCTGTGGAAATATCTTTGTTTGTATCATTTTTTAGGTAACACCTATATGTGATATGATAGGATATGTGTCTTTCGCTTTCTCACTTACTCCAAGTTGCGTGATTACTTCTAGACTCATCTATGGTGCTGCAAATGGCATTGTTTCATTTTTTCACTAGCTCGTATTCCATCTGTACAGGTAGCAGTTCTTCTTTGTCCACCCATCTGTCGGTGGACTTTTTGGTTACTTCCATATCTTGGCTATTGTAATACTATGCAATGTAGATTTGCGTGCCTGTGTCCTTCCAATTCTCTCTTCTTAGTTTATAGGCCCAGGAATAGGTCTGCTGGATCATATGGTAGCTCAATGGTTACCTTTTAAAGGCACCTCTATTCTGTTCTCCTTAGTGGCTCTTTCCAGGTTACGTCCCACTTAAAGTAGAGGGTATGCATTTCTTCCCGGCACCTTCAGCATTTATTCTTTGTAGTTTTTGCTGATGGTTATTCTGAGTGGTGTGAGCTGATACCTCTTTGTGGTTGAATTTGCATGTGTCTCATAATGTGTTGAAATTGAGCTTTAAGACATGTCCTTTTTATTTTTCCAGCTGTGATTAGAGCTTATTTCTTCAAAGTGTTTTCTTAAAGTATGTGTCACCATTTGAAATATTTTGGCCATTATCTCCCTCAAGACATTTTGAGGGCAGATTTCATTTACAGACCTGCAGTACTTGTTCATATGAAGTGACCATTAGCTCAGGCTTTAAACCTGCTTTTGCAGGTAATGGCCAGAGAGTGGCAGCCTTTCTACGTTCCCCATGCTGGTACTAGGGAAACAGACCTACCGGCCAGTGGTGTTCTTCGGTTATAAATTAGACTGCAATGTGCCCGGATAAACCCACAAATGTTGATGTCTCCTTGCTTTTGTTTGTTTTTAATTTAATTTATATTTATTATTAGAGTAATATTCCATTGTGTACGTGGACCACTTCTTCTTGGTGCATTCCTCGGTTGATGGACATTTTCATTGCTTCCAAGTGCTGGCTATGGTAAATATTGCTGGCGTACAGGTTTGCCAGCCTGTGATTTTTGATTCTCATTTTCTCAGGTGATAGGCCAAGCAGTGGTTGTGATTGATTGACTGGTAGCTCAATGTTTCCCTTTTCAAAGCACCTACATTGTGTTTGCATTAGTGGCTCTTTACATGTCCCCCCTTACAAACGAGGGTACGCATTTCTCCACACACCCTTCACCGTTTATATTTTGCAGCATTTTTCCTAAAGGCCATTCTGATTGCTGTGAGCTGATAGGTTTTTGTAATATGGGTATGCATGACATTAAAATTTTTAAAATTCATCATATTGCTACGCCTTTTTCTTTTCTCTTAAAAGAAAAAACCGTAAGTACAATAGAGCTCTTGAAATTGACTTCTTCGAAGGTTGCCCTCTTTTGAATTTTTTGGTCGATTTTTGACCCCAGAAATTTTTTGGAGGGCAGGTGTCATTGACAGAACTGCAAGTTGGTGAAAATTTAGTGACCTTTTGCAGTGGGTTCAAAGCTGCTGTTGTGGGAAACGTCCACAAGGAGGTAGCTTTTCTCCATTCCCCAATCTGGGTACTAGGGCAGCAGAGCCTTTCTGGAAGTCATTGTCCTAGGTTATAAATTAGAATGGAATTTGCCAGGAGAAATCGCCATAAGTTTATGTCTCATTACTTCTTCTTGGTTTTTAAAATTTTTTTAATCTGGGTAAAGTTTAGAATATTGTTTGTCCTAGGTGTACACCATCTGGTCCATTTGTACATTATGTATGTCTATTAATGTACAGATCCTCTTCCCATGTAAAATATTACAGTGTTCCATCGACCTCCCTTGCTATATGTTCGGTCTTTTTGATACATGTATATAATATGTATTTGTATATGTATAGTAACACTAATCCTCATTTCTCAATTTCCCCCCTCCTTTCCTTTTAGATGAGCATAGTTTGTTTTGTTTTCTAAGCCTGTGAGTGTCTTTCTCTTTGGAAATATGTTCATCTGTGTCAGTTATTAGATAATGCCATAAGTGATTATATAGGCTATAGGTCTTTTGCTTTCCGACCTACTTCATGTTTTGTGATTATCTCCAGGCTCATCTGTGGTGCCTCAAAGAGCAGCGCTTCAGTGTTTTCCATGGCTAATATTCCATTGTGTACATGGACCACTTCTTCTTGGTGCATTCCTCTGTTGATGGACATTTTCCTTGCTTCCAAGTGTTGCCTATGGTAAATATTGCTGGAGGGCAGGATTGCCAGCCTGTGATTTGTGATTTTCATTTTCTCAGGTGATAGACCCAGCAGTGGTTATGATTGATTGACTGGTATGGTAGCTCAACGTTTACCTTTTCAAGGCAACTCAATTGTGCTTTCATTAGTGGCTCTTACCACGTCCCCCTTAGAATCGAGGGTACGCATTTCTCCACAATCACGTCAGCATTTCTTCTTTGCAGCATTTTTGTTGATGGCCATTCTGACTGGTGTGAGCTGATAGGTTTTTGTAATTTGGGTTTACATGTCTGTAAAAATTCCTACAATTCATCATTTTTCCACGCCTTTTTCTTTTCTGTTAAAAGAAAAAAGAACAAAAGTGTGAGTATAATATACCTCTTCAAATTTTCTTTTTGGAAGGTTGCACTCTAGAATTTTTTGGTCGATTTTCGACCTCAGTATTTTTTGGAGGGCAGGTGTCATTTACAGACCTGCAATTGGTGAATATTTAGTGACCTTTTGCAGTGGGTTTAAAGCTGCTGTGGTGGGAAACGGCCACAAGGATGCAGCATTTCTCCATTCCCAAATCTGGGTACTAGGGCAGCAGAGCCGTTCTGGAAGTCGTTTGCCTAGGTTGTAAATTTGAATGGAATGTGCCAGGAAAACCCCCCATAAGTTTATGTCTCATTACTCCTAGTTCGTTGTTTTAATTTTTTCAATTGGGGTAATGGTTAGAATGTTGCTTGTCCAAGGTGTACACACTCTGGTTCATCTACATATTCTATATACCTATTTATGTAGAGATCCTCTTCCCCTGTAAATTATTACAGAGTGTTCCGTAAACCTTCCTTGCTATATGGTCGGTCTTTTTGATATATGTATATAATATGTATTTGTATACATATGGTAACGCTAATCTTCATTTATCCATTCCCCCCACCTTTCCTTTTAGATAAGCATAGTTTTTTTTTAATAAGTCTGTGATTGACTTTCTCTGTGGAAATATGTTCATTTGTGTCAGTTATTAGATAACGCCTATAAGTGATATCATAGGATATAGGACTTTTGCTTTCCGACTTACCTCATGTTCTGTGATTATCTCCAAGATCATCTATGGTGCCTCAAAGAGCAGTGTTTCATTGTTTTCCATGGCTAGTATTCATTGTGTACATGGACCACTTCTTCTTTATCCTTTCATCTGTTGATGGACATTTTGGTTGCTTCACTGTCTTGTCTATGGTGAATAAGGCTGCAGTGCAGCTTTTGCAGCCCGGGTCTTCTTCATTCTGGTCTTCTCAGGTGAGAGGCCCATTGGTGCGCCTGCTGGATTGAATGGTACCTCAATTTTTCCTTTTCAACGCAGCTCCTTTCTGTTCTCATTATTAGCGTTTAACCCTTTTGCATCTCACCAGCAGCTAGAGGGTACACAGTTCTCTAAAACCTCTTCAGCATTTATTGTTTGTAGACTTTTTGCCAATGGTCAGTCGACTGGTGTAAGTTGAAACTTTTTGTAGATTAGATTGCATGAGTCTAATTCTTCCTGAGGTGGAGCTTTTATCCATTTTCCTTTCTTTAAAAAGAGAGTGAGTAAAACTTACCTCTTCATACTATCTTCTTGAAAATTTGGCCTGTTTTGAATTTTTTGTATCCATTCCCTACCTCAGCACAATTTTGAGGGCAGGTGTCCTTTACAGCCCTGAGTCCTTGTGAATGGTAAGTGACCATTAGCTGTGGGTTAAAAGCTGCTCTTGCGGGAATCGGCCACAAGGCGGCAGCATTTCTCCTTTACCAAATCTGGTTTCTAGGGCAACAGAGCCTTACTGGAAGTGGTGTTCTAGGTTGTAAATTAGAATGGAATGTGCGAGGAAAAAGCCCTTTAAGTTTATGTCTCATTACTTCTTGTTGGTATTTTGAACTTAATTTTTATTTCTTATCTCAGCAAACTTGATTACAATGTTTTGTTTGTTCTAGGTGTGCAAGATGTGGTTCTTTCACACACATGCATATATCTATTCTTCTTCGGATCCTTTTCCCATGTAGGTAATGACACAATGTTGAGTAGACTTCTCTTGGTATTGCGTAGGTCTTTGGTGATTATATATTTCACATGTGTTTGTATCTCTCTGTTAACCTCAATATGGTAATGTATCCAATCCTCACACCTTTCCATTTGGTGAACCATAAGTTTTTTTAATGAATCTATGATAGTGTTTCTCTGTGGAAATATCTTTGTTTGTATCATTTTTTAGGTAACACCTATATGTGATATGATAGGATATGTGTCTTTCGCTTTCTCACTTACTCCAAGTTGCGTGATTACTTCTAGACTCATCTATGGTGCTGCAAATGGCATTGTTTCATTTTTTCACTAGCTCGTATTCCATCTGTACAGGTAGCAGTTCTTCTTTGTCCACCCATCTGTCGGTGGACTTTTTGGTTACTTCCATATCTTGGCTATTGTAATACTATGCAATGTAGATTTGCGTGCCTGTGTCCTTCCAATTCTCTCTTCTTAGTTTATAGGCCCAGGAATAGGTCTGCTGGATCATATGGTAGCTCAATGGTTACCTTTTAAAGGCACCTCTATTCTGTTCTCCTTAGTGGCTCTTTCCAGGTTACGTCCCACTTAAAGTAGAGGGTATGCATTTCTTCCCGGCACCTTCAGCATTTATTCTTTGTAGTTTTTGCTGATGGTTATTCTGAGTGGTGTGAGCTGATACCTCTTTGTGGTTGAATTTGCATGTGTCTCATAATGTGTTGAAATTGAGCTTTAAGACATGTCCTTTTTATTTTTCCAGCTGTGATTAGAGCTTATTTCTTCAAAGTGTTTTCTTAAAGTATGTGTCACCATTTGAAATATTTTGGCCATTATCTCCCTCAAGACATTTTGAGGGCAGATTTCATTTACAGACCTGCAGTACTTGTTCATATGAAGTGACCATTAGCTCAGGCTTTAAACCTGCTTTTGCAGGTAATGGCCAGAGAGCGGCAGCCTTTCTACGTTCCCCATGCTGGTACTAGGGAAACAGACCTACCGGCCAGTGGTGTTCTTCGGTTATAAATTAGACTGCAATGTGCCCGGATAAACCCACAAATGTTGATGTCTCCTTGCTTTTGTTTGTTTTTAATTTAATTTATATTTATTATTAGAGTAATATTCCATTGTGTACGTGGACCACTTCTTCTTGGTGCATTCCTCGGTTGATGGACATTTTCATTGCTTCCAAGTGCTGGCTATGGTAAATATTGCTGGCGTACAGGTTTGCCAGCCTGTGATTTTTGATTCTCATTTTCTCAGGTGATAGGCCAAGCAGTGGTTGTGATTGATTGACTGGTAGCTCAATGTTTCCCTTTTCAAAGCACCTACATTGTGTTTGCATTAGTGGCTCTTTACATGTCCCCCCTTACAAACGAGGGTACGCATTTCTCCACACACCCTTCACCGTTTATATTTTGCAGCATTTTTCCTAAAGGCCATTCTGATTGCTGTGAGCTGATAGGTTTTTGTAATATGGGTATGCATGACATTAAAATTTTTAAAATTCATCATATTGCTACGCCTTTTTCTTTTCTCTTAAAAGAAAAAACCGTAAGTACAATAGAGCTCTTGAAATTGACTTCTTCGAAGGTTGCCCTCTTTTGAATTTTTTGGTCGATTTTTGACCCCAGAAATTTTTTGGAGGGCAGGTGTCATTGACAGAACTGCAAGTTGGTGAAAATTTAGTGACCTTTTGCAGTGGGTTCAAAGCTGCTGTTGTGGGAAACGTCCACAAGGAGGTAGCTTTTCTCCATTCCCCAATCTGGGTACTAGGGCAGCAGAGCCTTTCTGGAAGTCATTGTCCTAGGTTATAAATTAGAATGGAATTTGCCAGGAGAAATCCCCATAAGTTTATGTCTCATTACTTCTTCTTGGTTTTTAAAATTTTTTTAATCTGGGTAAAGTTTAGAATATTGTTTGTCCTAGGTGTACACCATCTGGTCCATTTGTACATTATGTATGTCTATTAATGTACAGATCCTCTTCCCATGTAAAATATTACAGTGTTCCATCGACCTCCCTTGCTATATGTTCGGTCTTTTTGATACATGTATATAATATGTATTTGTATATGTATAGTAACACTAATCCTCATTTCTCAATTTCCCCCCTCCTTTCCTTTTAGATGAGCATAGTTTGTTTTGTTTTCTAAGCCTGTGAGTGTCTTTCTCTTTGGAAATATGTTCATCTGTGTCAGTTATTAGATAATGCCATAAGTGATTATATAGGCTATAGGTCTTTTGCTTTCCGACCTACTTCATGTTTTGTGATTATCTCCAGGCTCATCTGTGGTGCCTCAAAGAGCAACGCTTCAGTGTTTTCCATGGCTAATATTCCATTGTGTACATGGACCACTTCTTCTTGGTGCATTCCTCTGTTGATGGACATTTTCCTTGCTTCCAAGTGTTGCCTATGGTAAATATTGCTGGAGGGCAGGATTGCCAGCCTGTGATTTGTGATTTTCATTTTCTCAGGTGATAGACCCAGCAGTGGTTATGATTGATTGACTGGTATGGTAGCTCAACGTTTACCTTTTCAAGGCACCTCAATTGTGCTTTCATTAGTGGCTCTTACCACGTCCCCCTTAGAATCGAGGGTACGCACTTCTCCACAATCAGGTCAGCATTTCTTGTTTGCAGCATTTTTGTTGATGGCCATTCTGACTGGTGTGAGCTGATAGGTGTTTGTAATTTGGGTTTACATGTCTGTAAAAATTCCTACAATTCATCATTTTTCCACGCCTTTTTCTTTTCTGTTAAAAGAAAAAAGAACAAAAGTGTGAGTATAATATACCTCTTCAAATTTTCTTTTTGGAAGGTTGCACTCTAGAATTTTTTGGTCGATTTTCGACCTCAGTATTTTTTGGAGGGCAGGTGTCATTTACAGACCTGCAATTGGTGAATATTTAGTGACCTTTTGCAGTGGGTTTAAAGCTGCTGTGGTGGGAAACGGCCACAAGGATGCAGCATTTCTCCATTCCCAAATCTGGGTACTAGGGCAGCACAGCCGTTCTGGAAGTCGTTTGCCTAGGTTGTAAATTTGAATGGAATGTGCCAGGAAAACCCCCCATAAGTTTATGTCTCATTACGCCTAGTTCGTTGTTTTAATTTTTTCAATTGGGGTAATGTTTAGAATGTTGCTTGTCCAAGGTGTACACACTCTGGTTCATCTACATATTCTATATACCTATTTATGTAGAGATCCTCTTCCCCTGTAAATTATTACAGAGTGTTCCGTAAACCTTCCTTGCTATATGGTCGGTCTTTTTGATATATGTATATAATATGTATTTGTATACATATGGTAACGCTAATCTTCATTTATCCATTCCCCCCACCTCTCCTTTTAGATAAGCATAGGTTTTTTTTTTAATAAGTCTGTGATTGACTTTCTCTGTGGAAATATGTTCATTTGTGTCAGTTATTAGATAACGCCTATAAGTGATATCATAGGATATAGGACTTTTGCTTTCCGACTTACCTCATGTTCTGTGATTATCTCCAAGATCATCTATGGTGCCTCAAAGAGCAGTGTTTCATTGTTTTCCATGGCTAGTATTCATTGTGTACATGGACCACTTCTTCTTTATCCTTTCATCTGTTGATGGACATTTTGGTTGCTTCACTGTCTTGTCTATTGTGAATAAGGCTGCAGTGCAGCTTTTGCAGCCCGGGTCTTCTTCATTCTGGTCTTCTCAGGTGAGAGGCCCATTGGTGCGCCTGCTGGATTGAATGGTACCTCAATTTTTCCTTTTCAACGCAGCTCCTTTCTGTTCTCATTATTAGCGTTTAACCCTTTTGCATCTCACCAGCAGCTAGAGGGTACACAGTTCTCTAAAACCTCTTCAGCATTTATTGTTTGTAGACTTTTTGCCAATGGTCAGTCGACTGGTGTGAGTTGAAAACTTTTTGTAGATTAGATTGCATGAGTCTAATACTTCCTGAGGTGGAGCTTTTATCCATTTTCCTTTCTTTAAAAAGAGAGTGAGTAAAACTTACCTCTTCATACTATCTTCTTGAAAATTTGGCCTGTTTTGAATTTTTTGTATCCATTCCCTACCTCAGCACAATTTTGAGGGCAGGTGTCCTTTACAGCCCTGAGTCCTTGTGAATGGTAAGTGACCATTAGCTGTGGGTTAAAAGCTGCTCTTGCGGGAATCGGCCACAAGGCGGCAGCATTTCTCCTTTACCAAATCTGGTTACTAGGGCAACAGAGCCTTACTGGAAGTGGTGTTCTAGGTTGTAAATTAGAATGGAATGTGCGAGGAAACAGCCCTTTAAGTTTATGTCTCATTACTTCTTGTTGGTATTTTGAATTTAATTTTTATTTCTTATCACAGCAAACTTGATTACAATGTTTTGTTTGTTCTAGGTGTGCAAGATGTGGTTCTTTCACACACATGCATATATCTATTCTTCTTCGGATCCTTTTCCCATGTAGGTAATGACACAATGTTGAGTAGACTTCTCTTGGTATTGCGTAGGTCTTTGGTGATTATATATTTCACATGTGTTTGTATCTCTCTGTTAACCTCAATATGGTAATGTATCCAATCCTCACACCTTTCCATTTGGTGAACCATAAGTTTTTTTAATGAATCTATGATAGTGTTTCTCTGTGGAAATATCTTTGTTTGTATCATTTTTTAGGTAACACCTATATGTGATATGATAGGATATGTGTCTTTCGCTTTCTCACTTACTCCAAGTTGCGTGATTACTTCTAGACTCATCTATGGTGCTGCAAATGGCATTGTTTCATTTTTTCACTAGCTCGTATTCCATCTGTACAGGTAGCAGTTCTTCTTTGTCCACCCATCTGTCGGTGGACTTTTTGGTTACTTCCATATCTTGGCTATTGTAATACTATGCAATGTAGATTTGCGTGCCTGTGTCCTTCCAATTCTCTCTTCTTAGTTTATAGGCCCAGGAATAGGTCTGCTGGATCATATGGTAGCTCAATGGTTACCTTTTAAAGGCACCTCTATTCTGTTCTCCTTAGTGGCTCTTTCCAGGTTACGTCCCACTTAAAGTAGAGGGTATGCATTTCTTCCCGGCACCTTCAGCATTTATTCTTTGTAGTTTTTGCTGATGGTTATTCTGAGTGGTGTGAGCTGATACCTCTTTGTGGTTGAATTTGCATGTGTCTCATAATGTGTTGAAATTGAGCTTTAAGACATGTCCTTTTTATTTTTCCAGCTGTGATTAGAGCTTATTTCTTCAAAGTGTTTTCTTAAAGTATGTGTCACCATTTGAAATATTTTGGCCATTATCTCCCTCAAGACATTTTGAGGGCAGATTTCATTTACAGACCTGCAGTACTTGTTCATATGAAGTGACCATTAGCTCAGGCTTTAAACCTGCTTTTGCAGGTAATGGCCAGAGAGCGGCAGCCTTTCTACGTTCCCCATGCTGGTACTAGGGAAACAGACCTACCGGCCAGTGGTGTTCTTCGGTTATAAATTAGACTGCAATGTGCCCGGATAAACCCACAAATGTTGATGTCTCCTTGCTTTTGTTTGTTTTTAATTTAATTTATATTTATTATTAGAGTAATATTCCATTGTGTACGTGGACCACTTCTTCTTGGTGCATTCCTCGGTTGATGGACATTTTCATTGCTTCCAAGTGCTGGCTATGGTAAATATTGCTGGCGTACAGGTTTGCCAGCCTGTGATTTTTGATTCTCATTTTCTCAGGTGATAGGCCAAGCAGTGGTTGTGATTGATTGACTGGTAGCTCAATGTTTCCCTTTTCAAAGCACCTACATTGTGTTTGCATTAGTGGCTCTTTACATGTCCCCCCTTACAAACGAGGGTACGCATTTCTCCACACACCCTTCACCGTTTATATTTTGCAGCATTTTTCCTAAAGGCCATTCTGATTGCTGTGAGCTGATAGGTTTTTGTAATATGGGTATGCATGACATTAAAATTTTTAAAATTCATCATATTGCTACGCCTTTTTCTTTTCTCTTAAAAGAAAAAACCGTAAGTACAATAGAGCTCTTGAAATTGACTTCTTCGAAGGTTGCCCTCTTTTGAATTTTTTGGTCGATTTTTGACCCCAGAAATTTTTTGGAGGGCAGGTGTCATTGACAGAACTGCAAGTTGGTGAAAATTTAGTGACCTTTTGCAGTGGGTTCAAAGCTGCTGTTGTGGGAAACGTCCACAAGGAGGTAGCTTTTCTCCATTCCCCAATCTGGGTACTAGGGCAGCAGAGCCTTTCTGGAAGTCATTGTCCTAGGTTATAAATTAGAATGGAATTTGCCAGGAGAAATCGCCATAAGTTTATGTCTCATTACTTCTTCTTGGTTTTTAAAATTTTTTTAATCTGGGTAAAGTTTAGAATATTGTTTGTCCTAGGTGTACACCATCTGGTCCATTTGTACATTATGTATGTCTATTAATGTACAGATCCTCTTCCCATGTAAAATATTACAGTGTTCCATCGACCTCCCTTGCTATATGTTCGGTCTTTTTGATACATGTATATAATATGTATTTGTATATGTATAGTAACACTAATCCTCATTTCTCAATTTCCCCCCTCCTTTCCTTTTAGATGAGCATAGTTTGTTTTGTTTTCTAAGCCTGTGAGTGTCTTTCTCTTTGGAAATATGTTCATCTGTGTCAGTTATTAGATAATGCCATAAGTGATTATATAGGCTATAGGTCTTTTGCTTTCCGACCTACTTCATGTTTTGTGATTATCTCCAGGCTCATCTGTGGTGCCTCAAAGAGCAGCGCTTCAGTGTTTTCCATGGCTAATATTCCATTGTGTACATGGACCACTTCTTCTTGGTGCATTCCTCTGTTGATGGACATTTTCCTTGCTTCCAAGTGTTGCCTATGGTAAATATTGCTGGAGGGCAGGATTGCCAGCCTGTGATTTGTGATTTTCATTTTCTCAGGTGATAGACCCAGCAGTGGTTATGATTGATTGACTGGTATGGTAGCTCAACGTTTACCTTTTCAAGGCACCTCAATTGTGCTTTCATTAGTGGCTCTTACCACGTCCCCCTTAGAATCGAGGGTACGCACTTCTCCACAATCACGTCAGCATTTCTTGTTTGCAGCATTTTTGTTGATGGCCATTCTGACTGGTGTGAGCTGATAGGTGTTTGTAATTTGGGTTTACATGTCTGTAAAAATTCCTACAATTCATCATTTTTCCACGCCTTTTTCTTTTCTGTTAAAAGAAAAAAGAACAAAAGTGTGAGTATAATATACCTCTTCAAATTTTCTTTTTGGAAGGTTGCACTCTAGAATTTTTTGGTCGATTTTCGACCTCAGTATTTTTTGGAGGGCAGGTGTCATTTACAGACCTGCAATTGGTGAATATTTAGTGACCTTTTGCAGTGGGTTTAAAGCTGCTGTGGTGGGAAACGGCCACAAGGATGCAGCATTTCTCCATTCCCAAATCTGGGTACTAGGGCAGCACAGCCGTTCTGGAAGTCGTTTGCCTAGGTTGTAAATTTGAATGGAATGTGCCAGGAAAACCCCCCATAAGTTTATGTCTCATTACGCCTAGTTCGTTGTTTTAATTTTTTCAATTGGGGTAATGTTTAGAATGTTGCTTGTCCAAGGTGTACACACTCTGGTTCATCTACATATTCTATATACCTATTTATGTAGAGATCCTCTTCCCCTGTAAATTATTACAGAGTGTTCCGTAAACCTTCCTTGCTATATGGTCGGTCTTTTTGATATATGTATATAATATGTATTTGTATACATATGGTAACGCTAATCTTCATTTATCCATTCCCCCCACCTCTCCTTTTAGATAAGCATAGGTTTTTTTTTTAATAAGTCTGTGATTGACTTTCTCTGTGGAAATATGTTCATTTGTGTCAGTTATTAGATAACGCCTATAAGTGATATCATAGGATATAGGACTTTTGCTTTCCGACTTACCTCATGTTCTGTGATTATCTCCAAGATCATCTATGGTGCCTCAAAGAGCAGTGTTTCATTGTTTTCCATGGCTAGTATTCATTGTGTACATGGACCACTTCTTCTTTATCCTTTCATCTGTTGATGGACATTTTGGTTGCTTCACTGTCTTGTCTATTGTGAATAAGGCTGCAGTGCAGCTTTTGCAGCCCGGGTCTTCTTCATTCTGGTCTTCTCAGGTGAGAGGCCCATTGGTGCGCCTGCTGGATTGAATGGTACCTCAATTTTTCCTTTTCAACGCAGCTCCTTTCTGTTCTCATTATTAGCGTTTAACCCTTTTGCATCTCACCAGCAGCTAGAGGGTACACAGTTCTCTAAAACCTCTTCAGCATTTATTGTTTGTAGACTTTTTGCCAATGGTCAGTCGACTGGTGTGAGTTGAAAACTTTTTGTAGATTAGATTGCATGAGTCTAATACTTCCTGAGGTGGAGCTTTTATCCATTTTCCTTTCTTTAAAAAGAGAGTGAGTAAAACTTACCTCTTCATACTATCTTCTTGAAAATTTGGCCTGTTTTGAATTTTTTGTATCCATTCCCTACCTCAGCACAATTTTGAGGGCAGGTGTCCTTTACAGCCCTGAGTCCTTGTGAATGGTAAGTGACCATTAGCTGTGGGTTAAAAGCTGCTCTTGCGGGAATCGGCCACAAGGCGGCAGCATTTCTCCTTTACCAAATCTGGTTACTAGGGCAACAGAGCCTTACTGGAAGTGGTGTTCTAGGTTGTAAATTAGAATGGAATGTGCGAGGAAAAAGCCCTTTAAGTTTATGTCTCATTACTTCTTGTTGGTATTTTGAATTTAATTTTTATTTCTTATCACAGCAAACTTGATTACAATGTTTTGTTTGTTCTAGGTGTGCAAGATGTGGTTCTTTCACACACATGCATATATCTATTCTTCTTCGGATCCTTTTCCCATGTAGGTAATGACACAATGTTGAGTAGACTTCTCTTGGTATTGCGTAGGTCTTTGGTGATTATATATTTCACATGTGTTTGTATCTCTCTGTTAACCTCAATATGGTAATGTATCCAATCCTCACACCTTTCCATTTGGTGAACCATAAGTTTTTTTAATGAATCTATGATAGTGTTTCTCTGTGGAAATATCTTTGTTTGTATCATTTTTTAGGTAACACCTATATGTGATATGATAGGATATGTGTCTTTCGCTTTCTCACTTACTCCAAGTTGCGTGATTACTTCTAGACTCATCTATGGTGCTGCAAATGGCATTGTTTCATTTTTTCACTAGCTCGTATTCCATCTGTACAGGTAGCAGTTCTTCTTTGTCCACCCATCTGTCGGTGGACTTTTTGGTTACTTCCATATCTTGGCTATTGTAATACTATGCAATGTAGATTTGCGTGCCTGTGTCCTTCCAATTCTCTCTTCTTAGTTTATAGGCCCAGGAATAGGTCTGCTGGATCATATGGTAGCTCAATGGTTACCTTTTAAAGGCACCTCTATTCTGTTCTCCTTAGTGGCTCTTTCCAGGTTACGTCCCACTTAAAGTAGAGGGTATGCATTTCTTCCCGGCACCTTCAGCATTTATTCTTTGTAGTTTTTGCTGATGGTTATTCTGAGTGGTGTGAGCTGATACCTCTTTGTGGTTGAATTTGCATGTGTCTCATAATGTGTTGAAATTGAGCTTTAAGACATGTCCTTTTTATTTTTCCAGCTGTGATTAGAGCTTATTTCTTCAAAGTGTTTTCTTAAAGTATGTGTCACCATTTGAAATATTTTGGCCATTATCTCCCTCAAGACATTTTGAGGGCAGGTTTCATTTACAGCCCTGCAGTACTTGTTCATATGAAGTGACCATTAGCTCAGGCTTTAAACCTGCTTTTGCAGGTAATGGCCAGAGAGCGGCAGCCTTTCTACGTTCCCCATGCTGGTACTAGGGAAACAGACCTACCGGCCAGTGGTGTTCTTCGGTTATAAATTAGACTGCAATGTGCCCGGATAAACCCACAAATGTTGATGACTCCTTGCTTTTGTTTGTTTTTAATTTAATTTATATTTATTATTAGAGTAATATTCCATTGTGTACGTGGACCACTTCTTCTTGGTGCATTCCTCGGTTGATGGACATTTTCATTGCTTCCAAGTGCTGGCTATGGTAAATATTGCTGGCGTACAGGTTTGCCAGCCTGTGATTTTTGATTCTCATTTTCTCAGGTGATAGGCCAAGCAGTGGTTGTGATTGATTGACTGGTAGCTCAATGTTTCCCTTTTCAAAGCACCTACATTGTGTTTGCATTAGTGGCTCTTTACATGTCCCCCCTTACAAACGAGGGTACGCATTTCTCCACACACCCTTCACCGTTTATATTTTGCAGCATTTTTCCTAAAGGCCATTCTGATTGCTGTGAGCTGATAGGTTTTTGTAATATGGGTATGCATGACATTAAAATTTTTAAAATTCATCATATTGCTACGCCTTTTTCTTTTCTCTTAAAAGAAAAAACCGTAAGTACAATAGAGCTCTTGAAATTGACTTCTTCGAAGGTTGCCCTCTTTTGAATTTTTTGGTCGATTTTTGACCCCAGAAATTTTTTGGAGGGCAGGTGTCATTGACAGAACTGCAAGTTGGTGAAAATTTAGTGACCTTTTGCAGTGGGTTCAAAGCTGCTGTTGTGGGAAACGTCCACAAGGAGGTAGCTTTTCTCCATTCCCCAATCTGGGTACTAGGGCAGCAGAGCCTTTCTGGAAGTCATTGTCCTAGGTTATAAATTAGAATGGAATTTGCCAGGAGAAATCGCCATAAGTTTATGTCTCATTACTTCTTCTTGGTTTTTAAAATTTTTTTAATCTGGGTAAAGTTTAGAATATTGTTTGTCCTAGGTGTACACCATCTGGTCCATTTGTACATTATGTATGTCTATTAATGTACAGATCCTCTTCCCATGTAAAATATTACAGTGTTCCATCGACCTCCCTTGCTATATGTTCGGTCTTTTTGATACATGTATATAATATGTATTTGTATATGTATAGTAACACTAATCCTCATTTCTCAATTTCCCCCCTCCTTTCCTTTTAGATGAGCATAGTTTGTTTTGTTTTCTAAGCCTGTGAGTGTCTTTCTCTTTGGAAATATGTTCATCTGTGTCAGTTATTAGATAATGCCATAAGTGATTATATAGGCTATAGGTCTTTTGCTTTCCGACCTACTTCATGTTTTGTGATTATCTCCAGGCTCATCTGTGGTGCCTCAAAGAGCAGCGCTTCAGTGTTTTCCATGGCTAATATTCCATTGTGTACATGGACCACTTCTTCTTGGTGCATTCCTCTGTTGATGGACATTTTCCTTGCTTCCAAGTGTTGCCTATGGTAAATATTGCTGGAGGGCAGGATTGCCAGCCTGTGATTTGTGATTTTCATTTTCTCAGGTGATAGACCCAGCAGTGGTTATGATTGATTGACTGGTATGGTAGCTCAACGTTTACCTTTTCAAGGCACCTCAATTGTGCTTTCATTAGTGGCTCTTACCACGTCCCCCTTAGAATCGAGGGTACGCACTTCTCCACAATCACGTCAGCATTTCTTGTTTGCAGCATTTTTGTTGATGGCCATTCTGACTGGTGTGAGCTGATAGGTGTTTGTAATTTGGGTTTACATGTCTGTAAAAATTCCTACAATTCATCATTTTTCCACGCCTTTTTCTTTTCTGTTAAAAGAAAAAAGAACAAAAGTGTGAGTATAATATACCTCTTCAAATTTTCTTTTTGGAAGGTTGCACTCTAGAATTTTTTGGTCGATTTTCGACCTCAGTATTTTTTGGAGGGCAGGTGTCATTTACAGACCTGCAATTGGTGAATATTTAGTGACCTTTTGCAGTGGGTTTAAAGCTGCTGTGGTGGGAAACGGCCACAAGGATGCAGCATTTCTCCATTCCCAAATCTGGGTACTAGGGCAGCACAGCCGTTCTGGAAGTCGTTTGCCTAGGTTGTAAATTTGAATGGAATGTGCCAGGAAAACCCCCCATAAGTTTATGTCTCATTACGCCTAGTTCGTTGTTTTAATTTTTTCAATTGGGGTAATGTTTAGAATGTTGCTTGTCCAAGGTGTACACACTCTGGTTCATCTACATATTCTATATACCTATTTATGTAGAGATCCTCTTCCCCTGTAAATTATTACAGAGTGTTCCGTAAACCTTCCTTGCTATATGGTCGGTCTTTTTGATATATGTATATAATATGTATTTGTATACATATGGTAACGCTAATCTTCATTTATCCATTCCCCCCACCTCTCCTTTTAGATAAGCATAGGTTTTTTTTTTAATAAGTCTGTGATTGACTTTCTCTGTGGAAATATGTTCATTTGTGTCAGTTATTAGATAACGCCTATAAGTGATATCATAGGATATAGGACTTTTGCTTTCCGACTTACCTCATGTTCTGTGATTATCTCCAAGATCATCTATGGTGCCTCAAAGAGCAGTGTTTCATTGTTTTCCATGGCTAGTATTCATTGTGTACATGGACCACTTCTTCTTTATCCTTTCATCTGTTGATGGACATTTTGGTTGCTTCACTGTCTTGTCTATTGTGAATAAGGCTGCAGTGCAGCTTTTGCAGCCCGGGTCTTCTTCATTCTGGTCTTCTCAGGTGAGAGGCCCATTGGTGCGCCTGCTGGATTGAATGGTACCTCAATTTTTCCTTTTCAACGCAGCTCCTTTCTGTTCTCATTATTAGCGTTTAACCCTTTTGCATCTCACCAGCAGCTAGAGGGTACACAGTTCTCTAAAACCTCTTCAGCATTTATTGTTTGTAGACTTTTTGCCAATGGTCAGTCGACTGGTGTGAGTTGAAAACTTTTTGTAGATTAGATTGCATGAGTCTAATACTTCCTGAGGTGGAGCTTTTATCCATTTTCCTTTCTTTAAAAAGAGAGTGAGTAAAACTTACCTC
>NW_028122234.1:0-63119 GCF_965194805.1 Balaenoptera borealis
AATACATTCATATTGTTGTGCAGACATCACCGTCACCCATCTCTAGAACTCTTTTCATCTTGCAAAACTGAATTTCTACATTGACTCAAATAGCAACTCCCCATTCCACCTTATGCTCAAGCCCCTGGCAACCACCATTCTAAGAATTTGACTACTCTAGGTACCTCACGTAATTGGAATACAGTATTTGTCCTTAAGTAACAAGTTTACTTCACTTAGCATAATGTCCTCAAGGATCATCAGTGTTGTACTATCTGACAGGATTGTCTTTTTTTTAAGACTGAATGATACTGCGTTGTATGTATATACCACATTTTGTTTGTTCATTCATTCATCCATCCGTTAATAGATACTTGTGTTGCTTCCACCTTTAGACCATTGTGAATAATGCTGCTATGAACATGAGTGTACAAATATCCATTCAAGATCCTACTTTCAATTTTGGGGGTTACATATCCAGAAGTGGAATGGCTGGATTATATGGTAGTTCTATTTTTAATTATTTGAGGAACCACCCTACTGTTTTCCACAGCAGCTGCCCATTTTACAGTCCCACCAACAGCACACAATGGTTCCACTTTTTCCACATCTTTGTCAACACTTGTTATTTTCTGTTTTTTTTTTTATAGTGGCATCCTAGTGTGTATGAAGTGATATGTTTTTGACTTGCATTTCTTTCATGATTATATTGAGCATCTTTTTATATACTTCTTGGCCATTTGTATATCATCTTTGGAGAAATGTCTATTCAAGTACTTTGCCCATTCTTGAATCGCGTTATTTTTTGGTCATTGAGTTGTAGTAGTTCTTTACATATTCTGAGTATTAACCTCTTATCAGATATATGATTTATAAATTTTTCTCCCAATCAGTGGGTTGCCTTCTCACCTTTGTTGATTGTGTCCTTTGATGCCCAGAAATTTTTAATATTGATGTAGTCCCAATTGTCGAGTTTTACTTTTGCTGCCTGTGCTTTTGGTGTCATATCTAAGAAGTCATTACCAAGTCCAATGCCATGAAGCTTTTCCCCTGTGTGTTCTTCCAAGAATGTTATGGTTTTAGGTCTTTAATCCATTTTGAGGTAATTTTTGTATACGATGTAAGATAAGGCTCCAACTTCATTCTTTTTTTTTTTTCCCCATTTCATTCTTTTTAAGAGCATGTGCATATCCAGTTTTCCCAGCACCATTTGTTAAGGAGACTGCTCTTTTCCTGTTGAATGGTCTTGGCCCCTTGTCAAGGGTCAGAGATCATTTGACCATGTGGCACAAAGGTTTATTTCTGGGCTCTCTATTCTAGTCCATTGATCTATTTATCTTTATGCCAGTACCACAGTGTTATTGTATTACTGTTTTGAAATCAGGAAGTGTGAATCCTCCAACTTTGTTGTTCTCTTTCAAAGTTGTTTTGGTTCTTCAGGGTTTCTTATCATTTTTAATGATTTCTTATTGTTTTCCATTTTTTTTATTGCTATATGATTTTCTTTGAGTTGTTTTTTTTTGCTAACTTAGCAGCCATGTAATTAACAAATATGCTTAAGCCACTGTCTCAATGTACCACTCAGATATGAAATAGTATCTATTGACTCCATTATATAAAAAATTAAGAAACTGGTTGCACTTGCCCTACTTCTCCCCACTCTCCACCTACACACACTTCCCCCAACATAACAATATTCGTTAATTTTGTGAATGTTGTCTCAGTTCATTATGGTAGTATTACTACTGTATTGATTAGCTTTATTTTTAAGAAGTATAGCATTTTTCTTCCATGTTATAAGCAAAATCACCATTTTATGTGTTTTTTAAAGGGGGTCAATATCATCAGTCTTTTCAGTGTAACTGTTTGTGAGTTTATTAATTTAAATAATTTTATTATTTAGCTAGATTTTTCAACAGTTGTTCAGGAGTGAGCATCTCTTCAGTTCTTATAAATTTGAGATTATCATTCTGTAACCTTTGTATAGGAATAACAACTTGTTTGGGTATAAAACTTTTGAATAATAATCTTTAATTCAAAACTCAGTCAGATTTGCTCCCCCTTTCTGGGCACATACAATTAATATTTCTGTGCCAGAGGCAACCCTAATATTTTTTCCCTATTGGATCCTGGATTGTTGTTGGGTTTTTAAAATTTAAGTTTTCTTACTTTCCCAGGGTATGTCTCAGCGTTGGTCAATCTCTATTGATTTTTTAAAAATAAAATTTACATACCTTACAATTCATTCTTGTAAAGTATACAATTCAGTGGTTTTTAATATATTCAGAGGAGGTTATACAACTGTCACCACTAATTCCAGAACTTTTTGTCATACCAAAAAGAAACCCTGTGCCCCTTCACAGTCATTTCCTAGCCTTCAACCATTAATCTACTTTCTGTATCTATGGATTTGCCCATTGGGCACATTTTCTATAAGCAAATCATGCAATATGTGGCCTTTTGTGTCTGGCTTCTTTTACTTAATATTTTCAAGGTTCATCCATTTTGTAGCAGGAATCAGTACTTGTTGTTTGTTATGAACAGTAACAAACAGTATTTCAAATACATATACAACATGTTTATTCATGAGTTGTTGGACATGTGGATTGTTTCTGCTTTTTTGGCCATTATGAAAAATGCTGCTGTAAACATTAATGCACAGGTTTTTGTGTGGACATGTTCCTTCAATTTTCTTACGTATATACCTAGGCGTAGAATTGCTGGATCATATGGTAACTCTGTTTAAGCTTCTGAGTAACTGCCAAAGTGTTTTCCAAAGTGGCTGCACCATTTTATATTCCCACCTGGATCATATTTCAGTTTGTCTACATCCTCATCAACACTTGTTGTCTGTCTTTTGATAATAACTATCTTAATGGGTGTGAAGAGGTATCTCACTTTTTAATGATTTTAATTTGCATTTCGCTAATGACTAAGATGTTGAGCATCTTTTCATATGCTTATTGGCCATTTGTTTACCTTTAGAGAAATGTCTATTCCAATCCTTTGCCCATTTTAAAATTGGCTTATTTGTCATTTTATTACTGAGTTCTGTTTCTTTGTCTATTCTGAATACAAGTCCCTTATTAGGATATGTTTTGCAAACATGTTCTTTCATTCTGTGCCATCCTTTTCACTTTCTTGATGACTTTACTTGTGGTACAAAAGTTTTAATTTTGACAAAGTACAATTTGTCTGTTTCTTCTTTTGTCACTTGTGCTTTTCATGTCATATCTAAAACTATTGTCTAACCCAAGGTTACAAAATATTTACTCTTTATTTTCTTCTAAAAGTTTTATAATTGTAGTTCTTACTTTTAGTTCTATGATCATTTTTTAGTTAACTTTTGTTATGTGGCATTGAGGTAGTACAGTTTTATTCTTTTGCCTGTGGATAGCCAGTGTCGTAGTACCATTTGTTGCAAAGACTATTCTTTCTTCCATTGAATTGTCTGGGCACCCTTGGCAAAAATCAATTGATCATAAGAAAAAAAAAAATCAGAAAAATAAAAATAAACTTAAAAAATGAAAAAAAAAAGCGATTGATTATAAATGTAAGGGTTTATTCTAGACTATAAACCCTATTTTATTGATCTATATGTCACTCTTTATGCCACTACCACACTGTCTAATTAGTGTGACTCCTCCAACTTTGTTTTTTCTTTTTCAAGATTGTTTTATCTATTCTTAGGTCATAGGAATATTCAGATCAGCTTGTCAATAATTTCTGCCAAAAAGAAAAAAAAAAAGACAACTTGAATCTTGGGTAGGGATTGCATTGAAACTGTAGAAAAATTTAGGGAGTACTGCTGTCATAACGATATAAAATCTTCTAATCCATGAACTGGGGTGTTTTTCCATTTATTTAGGTCATCTTTAATTTCTTCAACGATGTTTGTGGGTTCCACTTCTTTGTAGTTTGGCACTTCTGTTGTTAAAAGTATCCCTGAGGGGGGAGAAGAGAAGATGGCGGAAGAGTAAGACGCGGAGATCACCTTCCTTCCCACAGATACAGTAGAAATACATCTACACGTGGAACTGCTCCTACAGAACACCCACTGAATGCTGGCAGAAAACGTCAGACCTCCCAAAAGGCAAGAAACTCCCCCCGTACTTGGGTAGGGCAAAAGAAAAAAGAAATAACAGAGACAAAAGAATAGGGACGGCACCTGCACCAGTGGGAGGGAGCTGTGAAGGAGGAAAGATTTCCACGCACTAGGAAGCCCCTTCGCGGGCAGAGACTGCGGGTGGCAGAGGGGGGAAGCTTCGGAGCCACGGAGGAGAGCGCAGCCACAGGGGTGCAGAGGGCAAAGCGGAGAGATTCCCGCACGGAGGATCAGTGCCGACCAGCACTCAGCAGCCCGAGAGGCTTGTCGGCTCACCCGCCGGGGCGGGCGGGGCTGGGAGTTGAGGCTCGGGCTTCGGTCGGATCGCAGGGAGAGGACTGGGGTTGGCGGCGTGAACACAGCCTGAAGGGGTTAGCGCACCACAGCTGGCTGGGAGGGAGACCGGGAAAAAGTCTGCAGCTGCCGAAGAGGCAAGAGACTTTTTCTTGCCTCTTTGTTTCGCGGCGCGCAAGGAGAGGGAATTCAGAGCGCCGCCTAAACGAACTCCAGAGATTGGCGCGAGCCGCGGCTATCAGCGCGGACCCCAGAGACGGGCGTGAGACGCTGGGGCTGCTGCTGCCGCCTCCAAAAATCCTGTGTGCGAGCACAGGTCACTCTCCACACCGCCCCTCCCAGGAGCCTGTGCAGCCCACCACTGCCAGGGTCCCGTGATCCAGGGACAACTTCGCCGGGGGGAACGCACGGCGCGCCTCAGGCTGGTGCCACGTCACGCCGGCCTCTGCCGCCGCAGGCTCGCCCCGCCTCCTCTGTACCCCTCCCTCCCCGCGGCCTGGGTGAGCCAGAGCCCCCGAAGCAGCTGCTCCTTTAACCCCGTCCTGTCTGGGCGGGGAACAGACGCCCTCAGGCGACCTACACGCAGAGGCGGGTCCAAATCCAAAGCTGATCCCCAGGAGCTGTGCGAACAGAGAAGAGAAGGGGAAATCTCTCCCAGCAGCCTCAGAAGCAGCGGATTAAAACTCCACAAACAACTTGATGTGCCTGCATCTGTTGAATACCTGAATAGACAACGAATCATCCCAAATTCAGGAGGTGGACTTTGGGAGCAGGATATATTAATTTTTCCCCTTTTCCTTTTTTTGTGAGTGTATATGTATATGCTTCTGGGTGAGATTTTGTCTGTATAGCTTTGCTTTATAATAGCTTTCTTTTACTTCACTATATTATAGCCTCTTTCTTTCTTTCTTTCTTTCTTTCTTTCTATTTTTTCTCCCTTTTACTCTGAGCCGTGTGGACGAAAGGCTCTTGGTGCTCCAGCCAGGCATCAGGGCTGTACCTCTGAGGTGGGAGAGCCAACTTCAGGACACTGGTCCACAAGAGACCTCCCAGCTCCACGTAATACCAAACGGCAAAAATCTCTCAGAGATCTCCATCTCAACATCAAGACCCAGCATCACTCAATGACCAGCAAGCTACAGTGCTGAACACCCTATGCCAAACAACTAGCAAGACAGGAACACAGCCCCATCCATTAGCAGAGAGGCTGCCTAAAATCATAATAAGGCCTCAGACACCCCAAAATACACCACCAGACGTGGACGTGCCCACCAGAAAGACAAGATCCAGCCTCATCCACCAGAACTCAGGCACTAGTCCCCCCCACCAGGAAGCCTACACAACCCACTGAACCAACCTTAGCCACTGGGGACAGATACCAAAAACAACGGGAACTACGAACCTGCAGCCTGTGAAAAGGAGACCCCAAACACAGTAAGATAAGCAAAATGAGACGACAGAAAAACACACAGCAGATGAAGGAGCAGGGTCAAAACACACCAGACTTAACAAATGAAGAGGAAATAGGTAGTCTACCTGAAAAAGAATTCAGAATAATGATAGTAAGGATGATCCAAAATCTGGGAAATAGTATAGACAAAATGCAAGAAACATTTAACAAGGACGTAGAAGAACTAAAGAGGAACCAAGCAACGATGAAAAACACAATAAATGAAATTAAAAATACTCTAGATGGGATCAATAGCAGAATAACTGAGGCAGAAGAACGGATAAGTGACCTGGAAGATAAAATGGTGGAAATAACTACTGCAGAGCAGGATAAAGAAAAAAGAATGAAAAGAACTGAGGAAAGTCTCAGAGACCTCTGGGACAACATTAAACGCACCAACATTCGAATTATAGGGGTCCCAGAAGAAGAAGAGAAAAAGAAAGGGACTGAGAAAATATTTGAAGAGATTATAGTTGAAAACTTCCCTAATATGGGAAAGGAAATAGTTAATCAAGTCCTGGAAGCACAGAGAGTCCCATACAGGATAAACCCAAGGAGAAACACGCCAAGACACATATTAATCAAACTGTCAAAAATTAAATATAAGGAAAACATATTAAAAGCAGCAAGGGAAAAACAACAAATAACACACAAGGGAATCCCCATAAGGTTAACATCTGATCTTTCAGCAGAAACTCTGCAAGCCAGAAGGGAGTGGCAGGATATACTTAAAGTGATGAAGGAGAAAAACCTACAACCAAGATTACTCTACCCAGCAGGGATCTCATTCAGATGTGATGGAGAAATGAAAACCTTTACAGACAAGCAAAAGCTGAGAGAGTTCAGCACCACCAAACCAGCTTTACAACAAATGCTAAAGGAACTTCTCTAGGCAAGAAACACAAGAGAAGGATAACACCTACAATAACAAACCCAAAACAGTTACGAAAATGGGACTAGGAACATACATATCGATAATTACCTTGAATGTAAATGGATTAAATGCTCCCACCAAAAGACACAGGCTGGCTGAATGGATACAAAAACAAGACCCATATATATGCTGTCTACAAGAGACCCACTTCAGACCTAGAGACACATACAGACTGAAAGTGAGGGGATGGAAAAAGATATTCCATGCAAATGGAAATCAAAAGAAAGCTGGAGTAGCAATTCTCATATCAGACAAAATAGACTTTAAAATAAAGACTATTACAAGAGACAAAGAAGGACACTATATAATGATCAAGGGATCGATCCAAGAGGAAGGTATAACAATTGTAAATATTTATGCACCCAACATAGGAGCACCTCAATACAGAAGGCAAATACTAACAGCCATAAAAGGGGAAATCGACAGCAACACAATCATAGTAGGGGACTTTAACACCCCACTTTCACCAATGGACAGATCATCCAAAATGAAAATAAATAAGGAAACACAAGCTTTAAATGATACATTAAACAAGATGGACTTAATTGATATTTATAGGACATTCCACCCAAAAACAACAGAATACACATTTTTCTCAAGTGCTCATGGAACATTCTCCAGGATAGATCATATCTTGGGTCACAAATCAAGCCTTGGTAAATTTAAGAAAATTGAAATCGTATCAAGTATCTTTTCCGACCACAACGCTATGAGACTAGATATCAATTACAGGAAAAGATCTGTAAATAATACAAACACATGGAGGCTACACAATACACTACTTAATAACGAAGTGATCACTGAAGAAATCAAAGGGGAAATCAAAAAATACCTAGAAACAAATGACAATGGAGACACGACGACCCAAAACCTATGGGACGCAGCAAAAGCAGTGCTAAGAGGGAAGTTTATAGCAATACAAGCCTACCTCAAGAAACAGGAAACATCTCGAATAAACAACCTAACCTTGCACCTAAAGCAATTAGAGAAAGAAGAACAAAAAAACCCCAAAGCCAGCAGAAGGAAAGAAATCATAAAGATTAGGTCAGAAATAAATGAAAAAGAAATGAAGGAAACAATAGCAAAAATCAATGAAACTAAAAGCTGGTTCTTCGAGAAGATAAACAAAATTGATAAACCATTAGCCAGACTCATCAAGAGAAAAAGGGAGAAGACTCAAATCAATAGAATTAGAAATGAAAAAGGAGAAGTAACCACTGACACTGCAGAGATACAAACGATCATGAGAGATTACTACAAGCAACTCTATGCCAATAAAATGGACAACCTGGAAGAAATGGACAGATTCTTAGAAATGCACAAACTGCCGAGACTGAACCAGGAAGAAATAGAAAATATGAACAGACCAATCACAAGCACTGAAATTGAAACTGTGATTAAAAACCTTCCAACAAACAAAAGCCCAGGACCAGATGGCTTCACAGGCGAATTCTATCAAACATTTAGAGAAGAGCTAACACCTATCCTTCTCAAACTCTTCCAAAATATTGCAGAGGGAGGAACACTCCCCAACTCATTCTACGAGGCCACCATCACCCTGATACCAAAACCAGACAAAGATGTCACAAAGAAAGAAAACTACAGGCCAATATCACTGATGAACATAGATGCAAAAATCCTCAACAAAATACTAGCAAACAGAATCCAACAGCACATTAAAAGGATCATACACCATGATCAAGTGGGGTTTATCCCAGGAATGCAAGGATTCTTCAACATACGCAAATCAATCAATGTGATACACCATATTAACAAACTGAAGGAGAAAAACCATATGATCATCTCAATAGATGCAGAGAAAGCTTTCGACAAAATTCAACACCCATTTATGATAAAAGCCCTGCAGAAAGTAGGCATAGAGGGAACCTTCCTCAACATAATAAAGGCCATATATGACAAACCCACAGCCAACATTGTCCTCAATGGTGAAAAACTGAAACCATTTCCACTAAGATCAGGAACAAGACAAGGTTGCCCACTCTCACCACTATTATTCAACATAGTTTTGGAAGTGTTAGCCACAGCAATCAGAGAAGACAAAGAAATAAAAGGAATCCAAATCAGAAAAGAAGAAGTAAAGCTGTCACTATTTGCAGATGACATGATACTATACATAGAGAATCCTAAAGATGCTACCAGAAAACTCCTAGAGCTAATCAATGAATTTGGTAAAGTAGCAGGATACAAAATTAATGCACAGAAATCTCTTGCATTTCTATACACTAATGACGAAAAATCTGAAAGTGAAATTAAGAAAACACTCCCGTTTACCATTGCAGCAAAAAGAATAAAATATCTAGGAATAAACCTACCTAAGGAGACAAAAGACCTGTATGCAGAAAATTATAAGACACTGATGAAAGAAATTAAATATGATACAAATAGATGGAGAGATATACCATGTTCCTGGATTGGAAGAATCAACATTGTGAAAATGACTCTACTACCCAAAGAAATCTACAGATTCAATGCAATCCCTATCAAACTACCACTGGCATTTTTCACAGAACTAGAACCAAAAATTTCACAATTTCTATGGAGACACAAAAGACCCCGAATAGCCAAAGCAATCTTGAGAACGAAAAATGGAGCTGGAGGAATCGGGCTCCCTGACTTCAGACTATATTACAAAGCTACAGGAATCAAGACAGTTTGGTACTGGCACAAAAACAGAAATATAGATCAATGGAACAGGATAGAAAGCCCAGAGATAAACCCACACACATATGGTCACCTTATCTTTGATAAAGGAGGCAAGCATATACAGTGGAGAAAAGACAGCCTCTTCAATAAGTGGTGCTGGGAAAATTGGACAGGTACATGTAAAAGTATGAAATTAGAACACTCCCTGACACCATGCACAAAAATAAACTCAAAATGGATTAAAGACCTAAGTGTAAGGCCAGACACTATCAAACTCTTAGAGGAAAACATAGGCAGAACACTCTATGACATACATCACAGCAAGATTCTTTTTGACCCAGCTCCCAGAGAAATGGAAATAAGAACACAAATAAACAAATGGGACCTAATGAAACTTAAAAGCTTTTGCACAGCAAAGGAAACCATAAACAAGACCAAAAGACAACCCTCAGAATGGGAGAAAATATTTGCAAATGAAGCAACTGACAAAGGATTAATCTCCAAGATTTACAAGCAGCTCATGCAGCTCAATAACAAAAAAACAAACAACCCAATCCAAAAATGGGCAGAAGACCTAAATAGACATTTCTCCAAAGAAGATATACAGATGGCCTACAGACACATGAAAGAATGCTCAACATCATTAATCATTAGAGAAATGCAAATCAAAACTACAATGAGATATCATCTCACACCGGTCAGAATGGCCATCATCAAAAAATCTAGAAACAATAAATGCTGGAGAGGGTGTGGAGGAAAGGGAACACTCTTGCACTGTTGGTGGGAATGTAAATTGATACAGCCACTACGGAGAACAGTATGGAGGTTCCTTAAAAAACTACAAATAGAACTACCATACGACCCAGCAATCCCACTCCTGGGCATATACCCTGAGAAAACCATAGGTCAAAAAGAGTCATGTACCAAAATGTTCATTGCAGCTCTATTTACAATAGCCAGGACATGGAAGCAACCTAAATGTCCATCGACAGATGAATGGATAAAGAAGATGTGGCACATATATACAATGGAATATTACTCAGCCATAAAAAGAAATGAAATGGAGATATTTGTAATGAGGTGGATGGAGTTAGAGTCTGTCATACAGAGTGAAGTAAGTCAGAAAGAGAAAAACAAATACAGTATGCTAACACATATATACGGAATCTAAGGAAAAAAAAAAAAAAAGGCCACGAAGAACCTAGTGGCAAGACGGGAATAAAGACACAGACCTACTAGAGAATGGACTTGAGGATATGGGGAGGGGGTGGGGTGAGATGTGACAGGGTAAGAGAGTGTCATGGACATATATACACTACCAAATGTAAAATAGATAACTAGTGGGAAGCAGCCGCATAGCACAGGGAGATCAGCTCGGTGCTTTGTGACCACCTAGAGGGGTGGGATGGGGAGGGTGGGAGGGAGGGAGATGCAAGAGGGAAGAGAAATGGGAACATATTGTATATGTATAACTGATTCACTTTGTTATAAAGCAGAAGCTAACACACCATTGTAAGGCAATTATACTTCAATAAAGATGTTTAAAAAAAAAAAAGTATCCCTGAGTATTTCATTCTTTTTGATACCAGTGTAACTAGTATTGGTTTCTTAAGTTCATTTTGGGAATTTTCCTTGTGGTACAGGAATATTACTGGTTTTTGTATGTATTTTGGTTCCTGCAACTTTGCTGAACTTGCTTATAAGTTTGAGTAATTTGTGTTTGTGTGTTCCTTAGTGTTTTCTATATAAAATATTGTGTCATTTGCAAAGAGAGATAGTTTTCCTTCTTCTTTCCGATATCATGTCATTTATCTCTTTTTCTTGCCTAGTTGCCCTTGCTAGAACCTCCAGTACTGTGTTGAATAGAAGTGTTAAGAATGAGTATCCTTGTCTTGTTCCTGATTTTAAGGAGAAATCTTTCTGGTCATTAAGCATGATGTTAGCTGTGAGTTTTTTTTATAAATGCCGTTTATCAGGTTGAGGAACTTCTATTCCTGTTTTGTTGAGTGTTTTTATTATGGAAGGGTTTTGGGTTTTGCCATATGCTTTTTCTACGTATAATGAAATGATCCTATGTTTTCTTTATGAAGATGGTGTGTTACGTTGATTGATAATCATATATTGAACCAACTTTGCCTTCCTGGGATAAATTCCTCTTGGTTTTAATGTATAATCCCTCTTCTGTGTTGCTGGATTCAGTTTGCTAGTATTTTGTTGAGGATTTTCCTTCTATATTCATAAGGGGTATTGGTCTGTAGTTTTACTGTATCTTTGCCTTTTTTATCAGGGTAATAATCTCCTTATAGAAAGAATTGGGAAGTAATCCTTCTTCTCATTTTGTTTTGATGATGATGTTGTTTTTTGAGTTTGTGAATGGTTGTTGTTAATTCTACTTTAAATGTTTTTTAGAATTCACCAGTTTGGGCCTGGGCTTTTCTTTGGGGGGTGTTTTCTGATTACTGACTCAGCCTCTGTCCTTATTATAGGTTTGTTCAGATTTTCTATTTTTGCTTGAGTCAGTTTTGCTAGGTTGTTTTTCTAGGAATTTGTCTATTTCATCTGGGTTACCTAATTTGTTGACATGTGATTGTTCATAATATTCCCTTATGATCCTTTTTAATTTCTGTGTGATTGGTAGTAACATCCCCTGGTTCATTCTTAATGTAAATGATTTGAGTTTTCCCCTTTTTGCTTTTGGTGAATTCTAGCTAAAGATTTGTCCATTTTTGTTGACCTTTTCCAAGAACCAACTTTTGATTTCTTTGATTTTTCTCTTTTTTTGATTCTCTGATTCATTTATTTTCATTCTAATCTATATAATTTCCTTCATTTTGCCTGCTTTGGGTTTTATTTGGTCTTCTTTTTCTGGTTTCTTAAGGTTGAAGGTGAGGTTATAGTTTCGAAATCTTTCTTCTTTTAATATGGACATTTACAGATACAAATATCTGTAAGCTCTGCCTTCACTGCATCCCAAAGGTTTTGGGATGTTTTGCTTTCGTTTTCATTCATCTCAAAGTATTTTCTAATTGCCCTTGTGATTTCTTCTTTGAACATTGGTAGTTAAGAGTGTGTCATTTAATTTCTCTATATTTTTGAATTTCCCAAATTTCCTTATTGATTTCTAGTTTCATTCCATTGTGGTCAGAAAACATACTTTGTATAGTTTGTAAATATATTGTGACTTGTTTTATGGCCTAGCACATGGTCTCTCCTGGAGAACATTATTATGTTCCCTCAGAAGAATGTGTATTCTGCTTCTGTTGGTTGGAGTATTATGTATATGTCTTTAGGTCTAGTTGGATTATAGTGTTGTTCAAGCCTTCTATTTCCTTATTGGTCTGTCGAGTTTTTCTATCCATTTTGAAAGTGTACTATTGCAGTCTCCAGCTATTACTATTGAATTGTCTATGTCTCCCTTCATTTCTGTCAGTTTTTTTCCTTTGGTACCTGTCCTTGGTTTTCCAACACATGGCAGACATTCATTAATTTTTGGATGAAGTGTGTTAATTTGTCAACTACCTTTTAGTCTCCCTGTATTGTCCTAGCTTATCTTGGATCCATTTCATTAAGTCCATGTTCTTTTTAAATTTTCTCTAGAGTGAGAGTACAAATTCTTTATTGACTAAAATGGGTAAACCTTCTGGCAAAATAAATTCTTTCTCTTTCCCTTCTTTTTTTCCTTCCTTTCTTCCACTTGTTTCTTTATACATTTATTTATTTTATTTATTTATTTTTGGCTGCATTGGGCCTTCATTGCTGCGCCCAGGCTTTCTCTAGTTGTGGTGAGCGAGGGCTACTCTTCATTGTGGTGCGGGAGCTTCTCATTGCCGTGGCTCCTCTTGTTGTGGCGCACGGGCTCTAGGCACACAGGCTTCAGTAGTTGTGGCGCGTGAGCTCAGTAGTTGTGGCTCGCAGGCTCTAGAGCACAGGCTCAGTAATTCTGGCACCCTGGCTTTCTTGCTCCGCGGCATATGGGACCTTCCCAGACCAGGGCTCGAACCCGTGTCCCCTGCATTGGTAGGCGGATTCTTAACCACTGCGCCACCAGAGAAGCCCCCTTTCTTCCACTTTAATGCTATAGAATATTTTCATAAATCCTTCTCTTTTGTTTTCAGATGACCTTTGTCTCAAAACAGTTCTGTGGAAGCCATTTATTTGATCACAACCATTTATTTGATCACATTTGATGACCTTATTACCTATTTACAAGATACTGCTTGAGTCCCCTTCCTAGGACATGAACTTGAAGGCTCATTGTGTATGGCTTGTATTTCTTTTGCCCCTCAGAGTTTGGGAAAGGCAGAAAGATAGTAATTGATTCTAGGACTCTGGACAGCTACAGTAGGTGACATTTTTCTCTGCCATTGTTTTGAAACTCATAAATTGATGGCCACCTTATCAAGTGTGGAGGTGAGGAAAGTATCTTGTTCTATAGGACATGCCCTTGGGGTTTTGCTATTACACTACTGTAAAGTCACCTGGCAGCTGCTTTCATAGCATTGTCGTGTGGGCAGTGATATGGCTGAGGCCTTATTTTTTTCTAGCAAATCTTAGTAATAAAACTAAGACATTTAGACTTAAAAGGTTATTTCCCATCCCTTTTTCTGACTTCTTCCTGGCCAGAGTAGGCATACAGTGAACCATTCTGGCAAGGACATAAGGAGCTATTTTTTCACAGGGAACGTGTCTCCAATTGGGACATTTATCTTTCTCCTGGGCCACTTATTACCTCAGTCCCCTTTCTGAGATACCAGTGGGATATTTTGAATTGTTGACTCACCTTTTACCCTTCTGCTGTATGGTCCTTTGTGTAGGAAGAGCTTTGTGGTGGCTCCTTATATTTATTCCCAGTTGTTTCTTTAGACATTATTTCTGGGATTTTGTGGTGTGAGTTGAGTCTGTTCCCTAGATTCTGAATATTTTTTTACTTTTTTAATAAATTTGTTTATTTATGTAGTTAGTTATTTTGGCTGCGTTTGGGGCTTTGTGCACGGGCTTTCTCTGGTTGTGGCGAGTGGGGGTTACTCTTCGTTGTGGTGCGCAGGCTTCTCATTGTGGTGGCTTCTCTTGTTGTGGAGCACGGACTCTAGGCATGTGGGCTTCAGTAGTTGTGGCACATGGGCTCAGTAGCTGTGGCACACGGGCTTAGTTGCTCCACGGCATGTGGGATCTTCCCTGACCAGGGCTCGAACCCATGTCCCCTGCCTTGGCAGGCGGATTCTCAACCGCTGTGCCACCAGAGAAGCCCTATTTTTTTACTTTTTGATGTTTTTTGTTTGTGTCTTTCAGTTATGAAAGAAAAGGTTCATTAAGGTCTCTGTGCTGTCATATTTTCTAAAATCCATTATCTGTTTTCTCAGTTTTGTTTTCGCTCTCTCTTTTATATTCCATTTCTTCCTTTTCTGTAGGCTCCTTCCTCTCAGCTAGAACCATGCTTATGTCTCTCCTTATCATAGACTGGGGAGTGGAGGGCTTGCCTGTGGTTGATGCTTCTACCACTTTACATCTCTCTCTTCTCTTTATTACTAAATACTTTGGTCAAAAAAGATATTTTATTACTTTTGAGTATAAAAGTAAAAAGGTAACTAAATATAAAGAGTTTAGATAATATATAAAATATAAAGACCTTGGAAATCACCCATAATTCTCACCATCCTGAAATAGTCGTGATTAACATTACAGATAAGCTTCCAGGTTTATATTTTATGATTCACATACCTACTGCCTATCTTGGATCTATTTTATTAGGTCTGCAATCTAATGAAGCTAAATATCAAATGAAGAACTCCATGAGAGCATAAAATGAGAGCTTTATTAATGTTTAATTAAATGTTTACCAGTGTTTCTTACACTTTTATAAAACAGGCCGATTTCATACCAGTCTTCAAAATCATGTTCATATATGGAGAGAAACAACAGTCCAAAAAAATGAAATCATACTATGTATATGTATGAATACGTATGTATGAATACATACTATGTATATGTATGAATACAATATATGTATTGTTTTGAAGCTCTGCACTTAGTATATCATAGACATCTTTCTATGCAGTAAATAAAGATTTATGTAGTCATTGTTAATAGCTTTATGGGTTCCATTGTATAAATATAATATTTAGTTAGTTCCTAATGACAGATATTTAAGTTTTTTTGGAATTTTTCTTTATCATAATCTGCACTTCGATGGGTAGTCTTGTTACATCTTTCTGAATTTTTCAATTTCCTTGAGAAACATTTCTAAACATGGAATTTCTGGGTTACCAAGTAGGCACATTAAAAATGTTTAAGCCACACTACTAAATTGTCCTTCTGAAATGTTGATTCAATTATTTGTTCACCAGTAATGTGCAATAATATTTTGGTCAATACCTGCCAACAGCATCCTTGTTAATACTTGCCACATTGGCCAGAAATATGGTATCTATCCTGATCCACGTTTCTTTAATCACATGGAGTTTTTAGTTTCTTTTGTGTGTTGATCGACCGTATTTCTTCTTTTTGGAACTGCCTATCTTATCTTTAACCCAGGTTTCCTTAGATATGCTAATGCTTTTTTCCCCCTGAACATGTGTACCCAGGACATGTACATTTGAGGGGTTAAGAGTGAATATAAGGGAATAAGTGCAACTGCCTGCTTGTTCTTCCCTTCTTCCTTTGATTACACCTACTCTTTCTTTGACTCATTCTTTCTGTGCCTCTCTCTGCTGTGTCTATGCAGGCTGTCCCCAGGCTCTATAGTTCATGCTTTTCTCTTATTACAGTGTCTTTGCACCCTGTCTGCTTCTGTGTTCTTTCTCTCTGCCTCTGTGCACCCGCATTCTGTGCACTTGTGCTCTCCTCCACCCCACCCCATGCTGTCTCTTGTCTCACTGTCTCTGCTGTGTAGCTCTCTTGTTCTTCTGCTTACTCCTTTTCTCCTCTCCTTCTCTCATGTTCTTGCTGTGTTTGTCTCTGTGCTCTTTCTCTCTCTCCTTCTTGTTTTTTCTTTCTTTCCCCCTCCCTTTCCCATCTTTTTCTCTCAATGTCTGGGTGTATACTGGGATCAAAGAAAAGGGATAGTTTACTACTGTCAGTACAAAAGAAGCCATATTTAACAGTTTTTGTTTACAGAGAAAAAGCTGAAGATGAATAATTTCTCTGTATTTTTGACCTCTCATTATTTCCAGTTGCCCACGTTTTCAGCAGTGGGGCAAATGAACAACACAAACTAACTACCAAACAAAGAGACCTCCATGAGAGAATAAAATGAGAGCTTTAGTAATATTTAATTAAATGTTTACCAGTGTTTCTTACATTTTTATAAAACAGGCTAATTTCGTATCACTCTTCACAATCACACATATATGGAGAGAAACAACAGTCCAAAGCAGTATCTTGGAACCCAAGGATACATTTCATTATATGCTAAGAGGTAAAAAGCAAGATATAATATTTACATGTATTTATACGACTGGATCAAAATTAAATATTAGCAGATTATTTTAAGATTATGGGATTATACTTTTTTTAAAAAAAATTTTTCATGTTTTTTTTTAAACAAGAAGCACATCTTTTCTACTATGAAACCATAAAAATTTCTTTGTGACATTAATTAAAAAGTGACCTCAGCCAGACTGATCAAACATAAAACGTTAGTTATGAGCTGGAAGAGAGAATTCTCAAGCTTTTCATTGTGTTCTAGTTTCTGCCTAAAGTACCTGTTTGAACCTCCAATCTAGTCATAACAAATCCTTCTAGAAGCAGAGCGAAAGCATAGAATTAGTACGCAGTTTCTATGCCAAGATAAAGTTAAAAAAATTTTTTTAACTTCAGCTGCCAAGAGTTGAGTTAAGTATACTCCTAGGTTCATGGCCTCTCTTTTTAAAATTTCATTCCCATATCCCATCCTCATTCCTGTCCTCCCGTCGGAACTGGCCTTGTTATGTAAATATCTTTTGGCTTACAAGAGTTCTTACAAAATATGTATTCTGTGTTGTCATGTATTTTCAATGTATATAAAAGGTATGTCATTACTTTTGTTATTTTCACTAAGCTTGTATTTTTAAGATTCATCACATTGCTATACACACGTCTAATTCAGGTTTCTGATCACTGCATAGTACTCCATGGAGTGCATCTACCAATCTACCTATGCACTTGCCCTGTAATGGACACCCAGGTCGCCGTCAATTCCCAACAAGGCAAAACACCAGCAGTGCACATCCTTGTCCATATTGCCTTATGGACCTTGTGAGACTACCTTTGTTGCACAGACCCAGAAGTGGAAATCTTGGATCATAAGCTATATGTATACTTAATTTTCTACATTAGTACCAAATTAATTTCCAGTCTATATTCCTACCTGCAATGCATGAAAATTCCTATACTTCCACCTTTCTGCCAATAATTTATAGTTTTTCCGGATTAGAAATACAAGTTTCTATACCATGGAAAGGTAGCGTTTTGGGGTCATTTCTAATTAAATGTTACTTGTCTTGAGAATCTACCCTATCTCCACTCTGTAATTTCCAAGGGAAGAAAGAGTCTTTCAGAGACTTCCAAAATTACTGCTGTGCTTTCAACCAGAGTGCATTCATATGTTCATCCAGACATAATTACAATATACAACGTGACAAAAGTACAAGAATGGGATATTTTCATTGTTTTTATCAGATTTTGACATATAACAGATAAAAGATATGGAAGATTTTAATAGCAATATTAAGAAGTTTGATTTAAAGTATCTATAGAAAACTTTATTCCCAAAACACAGCAGCCACAGTTGTTCCAAATGCCCACGGAATATTTACAAAAATTAACTGTACATTTAGGCAAAATGTTGATAAATCCGCAAAGTAGAACATTTCTAACTAAGCTTATATTCTCTAACCACAGTACAATAAGGTTGGAATTTAACAACTATAACTTTTTCCTTAAATAAACATTTTAAAACAGTCTAAGCTTTTGGGCTACAGGAGAACTAAAAATTGAGATTATAGAATTTTTTTCATTAATGACAGTAAAAGCACATATCCAAAACTTACGGGATGTGACTAAATCTATATTGAGAGGAAAATGTATAGCCTTCAATGATATTTTAGTTCAACAAACTCAACTAGGAAACAATTGAAATAAGCATTCTATAAATCAGTCCCCAGAATTGATCGATATAACCAAGATCTGGTTCTTTCAAAAAAAAAATAGACCAAATCTCTGGTTATTCTGACCATGAGAAAAGGATCAACACTAATAGTATGGAAGGGTATAACCACAGTCAAAGAAGTGTTTTTTTTAAAAAGATTACTGTATGCAACTTTAAGCTGATATATATATTTTTTTTTCCTTTTTTTTTTTTTTTTTAATATGAATGGCTGGATTTTATTTATTTATTTATTTTATTTTTTTGGCTGTGTTGGGTCTTCGTTTCTACGCGAGGGCTTTCTCTAGTTGTGGCAAGCGGGGGCCACTCTTCATCGCGGTGCGCGGGGTTTTCACTGTCGTGGCCTCTCTTGTTGCGGGGCACAGGCTCCAGACGCGCAGGCTCAGTAGTTGTGTCTCACGGGCCTAGTTGCTCCGCGGCATGTGGGATCCTCCCAGACCAGGGCTCAAACCCGTGTCCCCTGCATTGGCAGGCAGATTCTCAACCACTGCGCCACCAGGGAAGCCCTAGGCTGATATATTTTAAAACCGAAATTAGATGGGTGATTTTCTAAGAAAATATAAATTAACAGAGTTGACCAAGAAGTTTTAAATCCTAAGTAGATCATTAATAATAGAAATTTAAAAGACTGTCAGTAATCTGTAGACCTCCCCACCTCTAACTATGTGCCCTCTGGGAATTTTGTACAAATATATGTGCCCACCAAAAGTATGAGAGGATGTGTTTCTTCATTCCTTTGCCAACTATGGGTAGTATCAGTCTTTTTAATATTTGCTAATCTAATGTGTGAAAAAACTCATTGCTTTAAATTGCATTTTTTAAATATTAGGTTTCAGAGATTGCTCTTTACATTTCTTGTTTTGAGAATTAGCTGCTTATATCCTTTGCCCATTTTTCTCTGAAGAATTTTTCTTATTAATTCTTGAGCATTATTGATATTGTATTAATAGTGTAATAGCATTGTTGTGTACTCAACTTCTTTATTTCTTTTTTCCATGCTAAGAAAGATGTCCCCAACCACAAGATTATAAAAAAGTATTCTCCTTTTTTTTTTTTTTTTTTAATACTTATTTAGGGTGGAGGGCAATGCATTTAAACACTTAATCCACATGGAATTTATTTTGTGTGTCTAGATATAATTTTATTGCCAAATGTTTAGCTAATTGTCAGCAGAGATTTTTAAATAAGAAAGTGATATTCATCAATTAATTTATGAGAAGAAACTAAGCTGGACTCTCATCACTTGGACTTGGTAATTAATAGCCGTGGTTCTTTTGAAATTTCTACCCAAAGCAACTAAAATACTATGCAAACACCTTATCAAAATGGAGAGATTGGAAGAGGAAACTAATTCTGACTGAAATATGAAGGAGTTTTATTGATTAAAGTTGAAGTTAGATCAAAACATCCAAGTGAAACTATCTAAAAACATAGCTACGTATGACCTCATGAGTATGTCATGAGTGGAATAAAGATTTTAGAGCCATCCATGTAAAAAAGGTGATCATAATCCTCACAAATACTAAAGCTAAGAGGAAAGATTTCAGAGAATGCAGAGAAGCAGAGAGTGAGAGGGTCACTTCCAGACCATAATTTTTCAAACCTGATAGAAAATCCTTTGGGACTTAAGTCATCTAGCTCTACCACCCTCTACAAGATTTTAATGATCATTTGCTAACCTTCCAGTTTTTCCTGTATATTGAGGGCTTTAGCTCTTGATTTTCTTTCTTTTCTACCCCAAACCCAGCCACTATCTGGGAACCTTACCATCCTGTTAGTTTCTTGACCTCGGTTCTAATGACAAGTACTTCCATTACATTTTAACTCTACAGTCTCATGGCCTGGAATTTTGGCATTATTCAGATTCGTTATGTCTCTGCAATCTTTACTCATTCATGTATGAAAAGAAATTTTCTGAGGACCATTCTGCAGGCGCAATGCATTTTTGATTTGAGGGGGAGGATATATTAGAGTTATCATCTACCATACTTGCAGAAGTAATTGACCAGTTCTGATTTTCTGATGGTGACTACTAGACAGTTATCACCTTAGTTCCTGCTTTTAGAAGTTCTAATCTTGCCTTTCAGAATTAAATCTACGTCAAAATGTTATTTTGGGGGCAGACGAGCTAGTACGTTTTCGTACTGAAACGCCAGTTGCCAGTTTGAACGGTGCATATCTAAAAACTTTTCACAAGAAAAGACTGTCTTTTGGTGCCATCGACTGTATTTCTAATTTTGACTCTGTCTTATCAATGTGTATCTCTGGTCCTAAACTTTAGTGGTTATAAATAAATGAGCATAAACCCATTTTTCTGAAAGAAAAGCATCTTTCAGCAGGCACCTTGCCGGCAGAAGGTCAGCAATAACAATCTTCATACATGAAGAATAGCTGTATAAGGTGATGTAAGAAAATACAGCCTTTTTCCTATATTAGAGATGTTTTCCTAAGTTCAGTTTCCACCTAAAAAGTCATTATTTAATTGAAAAGCTTTTCTTTTTCCCCCCCTGGGTCTCTATGATGGTTTGTCTGATCAATGAACACGGGAATGAATTTCACCTAGATTTTAATTAAACTAAAAAGTACTACAAAAAGCCTGAAACATCTCTGAGATGGTGGCAGTTACTTTTTCCCCAGTTGTAATAAGGCATTAACAGGTGAGTTTACTCTCACAATAATAGAAATTATAACAGAAGAAGCCAGCCAGTGTGTATCTCCTTTCAAGACTCTCTGCAACAGAAAGCTTAAATCATGGTAGCTGATAATGTGAGTTGACTTGTAGTCACTTCAATCTTTATGCGTAAGCCCAGTTGCAGAGAACAGAGTGGGTTGATTCACATCCAGGCGCTAAGGGATGATGAGATCATTAGAGGAAATGCCTGAGACTCTCCCACGGACTAAGGAAAGTGGATTGTTGTGGTTTACCGACGGCATCTGTAAATGAATTCAGCAACAGTTCTATGTTCTATCCCATGGTGGGTCCTCAGCACAAATTGTCACACACAGTGCAGACCTGTGAATTGTGGTTATTGATTGAATCTGTGGAAGTCAAATTAGCGTGACGGCACGGTTCTGACGGTTTGCACTTAGTGCTAGCCGTAGTGTGTGTAGCACTGCACCAAACGTACAATACCCAGCGCCCACATTTTTGTTGGGACTGTCCACTGTTAAATGGAAATGACGCTGTTGGTCACCTTCCATTGTTCTTGTACCCCTGATTCAGTAACAGAAGATGTAAGAACAGAGAGCCCGAGAAGCTTTTTTCTCCAAATAAGGCTTCATAATCGACATGTATTTTAGTTTGCGTACATGAATAAACACATTGTTATAGCTTTCTTGAGATCCTTAACATACCATAAAAGTCACCTATTTAAAGCGTACAGTTAAGTGTGTTTCAGTGTATTCACCGAGCTGTGCAACCGTCACCCCAGTTTAATTTTAAGACATTTTCAACACCTACCATAAACACCCTATGTACATTAGCAGTCACTCATTTCTCCCAATCTCCCACCCCTGCCCCAGCCCCTGCCCCGGCTGTGGTTACTAATCTGCTTTCTGTCTCTATAGATTTCATTATTCTGGACATTTCATGTAAATGGAATCATACAACATGTGATCTTTTGTGACTGGCTTCTTTCACTTAATATTTTCAGAGTTCATCTACACTGTAGCATGTATTCATTCCTTTTTATGGCCAAATCATATTCCACTGTATGAATGCACATATTTCACTTATCTATTCATCAGTTACTGGACATTTGCATTTCTTCCACTGCTTGGCTACTATTAACAAAGCTGCTGTGAACATCCATGTACAAGTTTTTGTGTGGACGTATTTTACATTTCTTTTGGGCATATGCCGATGAATGGATATACTCTGGATAATACAGTTAACTCTATATTTAACCATTTGGGGAACTACCAGACTGTTATGCAAAGTATTGTTACCATTTTGCATTCCTAGCAGCAATGTATGAAGGTTCCCATTTCTCCACATCCTTGAAAACACTTGTTGGCGTCTGTCCTTTTGATTTTCACCATCCTAGAGGGCTAACTAGATACATTTTGTTGAGAAAGAATTTATTTTTAGACTATTTTCTATTTTTAAATGTTTACCGTTTTATAGGCAGGAATGAACTTAATCAGAAAGATTGAAACTAGAAGCAGAAACACACACACCAAGGCTCCTCCCTCATTTAATCAGATGTAAACGTGTGTGCTTTACACCCAGCGGTGCATACCATGTCCTCTGGAAGTGCCAGAGGTTCTCAGACTCGTTCTCGGAAGGGACCGTCAACACTTCCGCTGCCTCTGCTCCACAGGGTGCTCCAGCCTCTGCTTCAACAGCTCCACCACTCACTTGCCGCTCATTGGCAACTTGTTCCATTTGTCTAAGGCTCCAGCTGGCAAAGGTTTTAAAACTTAAAAAGATCCAAAATCTGCCTGTACTAGATTTCCTGGCTCTGCTTCCAGTTCTGCTCTCTGAAGGCACAAAAGAGACCTAATCTTCTACCTCTCAGGTCCCCACTTCCTTCCCTGAAGTATTTTCCCTCAGGTCTTCACTCTTTGAACCGTTTCTCACAGGTCATCCTTTCTACTCCCCTTTCCTAAGTTGACAGCTTCTGGGTCTATTTGTTGACATCCTGTTTTTAAGCATGTCCCTTTGAACTAAGCATGTTGTGCTTCAGATGGTGACAGAGGATTTATCATCTTCCTTTCTGTAAGCTAGAACATTTCTATGGCCTAACATATGTTTTACTCCTATTGAACTCACCAAAGCCATTAAACCTTTATTGCCACACTCTTCCTTGTAAGTTTTTGTTTTGTTTATTCTCATTTCTTAAACTGACAATACATGGTACAAAATTAAAAATATAGAAAGGAGTATTTGATACAGTGTCTTCCCTCTCCCGTTTCCCAGGCACCCATCTTTCCTTTCCAGAGCTACTCAGTGTGACTTGTTCTGGCATATCTTTACAGAGATTTTTAAAACACTTTATAGAAGTTTAATTTACATACCATAAAATACATCCATTTTAAGTATACAATTCAATTATTTTTAGTAAATTTACAGAGCTGTGCAATCATCACCACAATCCAGTTTTAGAACACTTCTGTTACCCAGAAAAGTCCCTTATACCTGTTTGCAATCAATCCACATTCCCAGCCCCAGACAACCTCCAATCTGCCTTTTTCCTTTTCTGCACATTTCATGTAAATAGAATTATATAATATCTAGTCTTTGCATCTAGCTTCTTAGCATGATGTTTTCAAGATTCATCCTTGTTATAGTGTGTACCAGTACTCCTTTTTATTGCTGGTTAGTATTCCATTGTATGGCTCTACCACATTTTGTTTATCCAGTTGCCAGTTGTTGGACATTTGGATTGTTTCATTTTTTTTTTTTTTTTCCGGATAACGTGAATCATGCTGCTATGAACATTTTTGTAAAAGTTTTTCTGTGGACATAGGTTTTCATTTCTTTTGCATATATACGCAGGACTGGAATTGCTGGGTCATATGGTAAGTTTATGTTTAGCTTTTAAGAAAATGCCAAAGTGCAAGCCCCACAAACAGCAAGAAAGTTGAAGAATGAGGTCAGCATTCAAAAATGGGGTCAAATCTACAGCTGGGAAGTGGTGTACAGACAGGTAGAATTTAGATCCTGAGCCTTTAATAAGCACTACCTTCGCTCAGTGCTCTCTGTTTTTAGACTCTATATGAGAACACCTAGGGCTTCCCTGGTGGCGCCGTGGTTAAGAATCCGCCTGCCAAGGCAGGGGACACGGGTTCGAGGCCTGGTCAGGGAAGATCCCAGATGCAGTGGAGCGACTAAGCGCATGTGCCACAGCTACTGAGCCTGCATTCTAGAGCCCGGGAGCCACAACTACTGAAGCCCATGCGCCTAGAGCCCATACTCCGCAACAAGAGAAGCCACTGCGATGAGAAACCCGCACACCGCAACCAAGAGTAGCCCCCGCTAGCCGCAACTAGAGAAAGCCCGTGCACAGCAATGAAGACCCAGTGCAGCCAAAAAAATTAATACATAAAATAAATAAGTTCAAAAAATAAATAAACAAATTAAAAAAAAAAAACAGAACACCTAATGCAGGTGGGAAGGTGGGAGGGACACTGTAAAGGTCATCTATGCTACATGTACAAGAACCCCGAGAGCACACCAATAGGTACCACATTTTTCACTGCTGTAGCCGATCATTCCCCCTGTACTACCACACTGTAGCATTCCCTTCCCTGATCTACTGCTACAGTCTCTTTGGAAGGTGTTTCAGAACTCTTGTTATGAGAGTGCCAGTTGAACTGTCCTCACTTCCTTCATTTATACCAGGATTGAAGACCTTGTGGTCCGAGATCCTGTCCAGAGAGCAAGCAGGCTAAGACTCTGTCTTTGTTGATGTATTTCATCAGAAAGGGCTCTACCCCCTCTCCTAGTTCATGGTGTGAAGTGTTCTTAGCCTCTCAGGAAAGTGGGGAGAATTGGAAAGACTCTACATGAGAATGCTAGGCTTTGTAAAACACTTTAGTTTTTTAAAAATAAGACTCATTTTGTATTGGACTTATAACAATCCTATGAAATACAAAGAAAGCCAAGAATCAGTGACATGAAATGATCACCAGTAAGAACTACAACAGTCACCGCTTATCTCGTAGCACAGGGCATTGTCCATGATCCTTAAGAAGAGTTACTAGAAATGCCTCGCCCATCCTGCCCCTAAACACCAACACAGCAATCATGTACCTTGAACGGTACATGATTGCTGTGTTGGAGTTTAGCGGGAGCATCTCACTTACCAGGGACTGGACTTTTACCTTGATTCCTTTGTAGTGACGGAGACATCCCTGGTGATGAAAAATTCCCTGGGATTGCAACCTCCAAGCCAGACATTTTGTGTGACACAAACTCAAGAACTCCCCAAGTCCTGCAGTAGCAGAAACAGTCACATATTTGAGAGTAACCCAGCATCTGAACTTGGGGACATTTCAGTGACAGCTCCAGTCCAGAGTGCCAGGCGTCTCCTGGCCCTGCCTCCAGCTCCAAGCCAGGGACAAATAGAGAGTAAGCACGTGGATGATATTAAAACCAAGCTTTCAAAGATTCTGGATGCCTAACACATCCCAAAAGAAAACCAAGATCCTCCACTACTCCCTTTAGGAATCCCTGATATTCACCAGCCGCTGGCCTGCACCGATCCCCTCAGCCAAGAGGAGCAGCCTGGTTCTGAAAATGCTGATCTGGGAAAGAACAGCCTGAGTCGTGAGGACCTAGGGACACTCGAAAATGGGATCGAATCCAGCAGTGGTCTTGCAGACATTACTACACTGGCGGAGGATATTCACCTTCCCCAGCTCTTTAGTTCTTTGAAAGATCTTGATCAATCCCAAGGTCCCAACGGGATCAAAGCCAAAGATGCCAGAGCCTTTAAGGTGAATCAGGTGCAGGAAAAGCCAAGTGTCATAAAGGTTCCCTCTGATCAACCCAGGAAGAACAAACAGAAAGCCTCTGAGCCTATCAGTGGCGCTCCCAAGGCCAAAATCCAGCCAAAGAATCCAGAGTGCCTGTTAGGGGGAGAAGTGGTTATATGCCACGCTGCAGTCAGTGACAGGGCTCCTGTGAACACGGCCAAGCACTCTCAAGGCAAACCTCAGAAAGCTGCATCCAGAAAGATCAGCAAAACTAAGAGCCACGGGCAGGAAAAGACCAAAAGGACCAGAGGAAGAAACAAGGCTGAAGAGAACAAGCAGTCAGGGAACAAAGTCAAGGCAGAAGAGAAGCCAACAATTCCCGAGACGAAGCGAAAAAAACACCAAACTGAGCTTTAAAAAGCCTCGAACCTCCCTAGGCATGCGCATGCTGGAGTCTGTGAAGGTTCTTCATGCGCTGGGGAAGAAGGATGATAAGAAAACTGGGCTCTCTTCCTGTCGGCTCTTGGGAAATTCAAGCAACCCCAAAGACCCCCAGCCATCCAGCCATGGCGGCATACCCCACATGAGGGTAAGAGTGCTGAGAAAACTCAAGTCGAAGCCCAGAAACCAGTCAGCAGTGCTGAAACAGAGTGTCTATCCTCATCCCAGTATGAGCGGCCTCCTCCTGGGAAGGTCAAGTTGATACCTCTGCCTTTTTCTGCCTGGGACAAGCCTCAAGCTCGACCCGCTCCTCGGAGGCCACAGTCTCTGGCCTCACATCGGCCTGCTGGGGCTTACCGTGCCCAGCCTGGTTCTACTGACTCAGCTCAACCTGCTGCAGTCAATTCATCCCAGCCAGTTCCTGCCTCTCTGCCAGGTCCCGCCAAACCAGCTCAGCCAACTGTGACCAACCCAACCCAACCGGCTTGGACCAACCATACCCAGCCTCGTGTCCCCTCAGTCTGCTGCTCTTAGGCCTGCACCCTACAAAACTTCATCTGGCGCTTCTCTCCAGCGGGAAGCCTGTTCCCCCTGCTGTGACTAAGCGCCAGTCCCCATCCAAGCTCCAAACCCAACTTCTATGCCAAGACTTCAGCAAGCAACGAGTTCCATGGAGGGAACCCAACGTGCCTGAGCCAGTCATGTCAAAGCCCATCGAACAAGAGCAGAGGCCAGAGCGAGAGGCCATGAAGAGGCGGGCTCAACAACGTGAGAATGCTGCCAGATACACCTCTTCGGGGAAGCTGCAATTTTTCACTGAGAGGGAAAAAGAAATGGAAATTGCTGTCTACTACGGATACGTCAAGTGAGAGCTGCTAGGATTCTTGGTGCCACCTTGGCTACCAGCTGTTCTTCCATACATAGGTAAGATAGGTATAGAACTGAATAAGTAAATGGAATACAATTAATAGATGAGTAATAAACCTTAAGAATTTTGAGATGCTGCTAACTGGGGCGTGAGAAAGGAAGGACTGAAAGTTGGATGGGAGAATGAAGGAAAGGGGTAAAAACTGAGCAAAGAGGAAGGAACTTGGCCCAGGGCTAGGAAGGCCAAAAGAGACGTATGGATTTAGGAAAGGAAGCAGGAGTGAGGATGAAATGGCAGAAGTAAAAAGCAGGGTCAGAGGTCTGGGTTGAAAGAACACAATTGGAGTAGAGTTGAAGGTGACAGAAGATGAGTCTAGGTTTACTAGGAGAAATAGAAAAAGTCTCTCGGGGACGCTGGCCTTAAGTCTCACAACCACCAGATAGGTATTTCAGAAAACAAGAGGTTCAGGACACATCTCTGAAAGGTCTGAGTTGCCTTATTCAGGTGTGACTATAGTGGGGGAATAGGGAAATCTACCAGAGAAGTGGCTAGGGCTCAGAGTTATCCTAGGGGCAGCTGACGACAGGGGCAGAGCCAAGGGAACTGCTGCATCAGGAGGCCCACGAATAGGGCCTGGTATGTAAATCACGATGTACTCAACACCTAAGCACGAGGGGAGCGAATGCGCTCTTCAGTTAACCTTGGCAAAGACAGGCAAGGCCGGTATTCCTGTGCCACTTCACTTACAGAGGTGCAGCAAAGGGCTGAGGTCACATCCCATGTGGAGGTACAAGGACTCAATTTGAGGCCCAAATGCCTCTGAAGTCCTCTGTATTTGCAGATGCCCGTAGGCGGCCAACCTGGCTTTCAGAGCACAGCATCCTGAGGTTACTGGTGGACGAGATCAAACTTCTGCACGCGCCTAAATATTAACTTGAGGGGCTTCCTCCATTGAGCAGGGCACGTGCCGCCTTTTGTAAACATCACCATCTACTGAAACGCATGAGAAAAAATCCGACGGAAGCGTCCACTCTCACGGGTGAGAGTGGTGGGGGCACGCGCACTGGGCAGCAGCTCCAACAGCCACAGGACGCAGGCGCCCAGGGGTTCAGAGGCTCCCTGGGAGGCCTCGTGGGGCAGCTCGAGGGAGTGACGATGGGAGAGAGCGGCAGGGCTGGGCGTGAAAAGGAATGCAGTGGGGAGAAGGGAGAGATGGAGACAGTGGATAGTGACTATGGGAAAATGGGCAATTTTCATTTTCAAAATTATTTTTTTGAGATGTCATTCACATGCCATAAAATTCACCTTCTGAAACTGCAAATTCAGTGTCATTTAGTACATCCACAAGCCTATGCAACCATCACCGGCATCTAACCCATCACGTTTTCATCACCCCAAAAAGAAGCCCCCTTAAGCATCAGCAGGCACTCTTCATCCCCTCTTCCTTCAGCCCTGGCAACCATTAATTTGCTTTCTGTTGCTATGGTTTTGCCTTTTCTGGACATTTCATGAAATAATACAAATGTGACCGCTGTCTCTGGCTTCTTTCACTTAGCATAATGTTTTCAAGTTCGTCCATGTTGTAGCATGTGTTAGTACTTCATTCCTTTTTATGGCTGTATAATATTTCACATATCCACCACATTTAAAAAAATCCATTCATCCACTGATGGGCATTTGGGTTTTTTTCACTAATAATGTCCATTTTTTGAGAGTTTATTCTGTGCCAGGCAGCACCAGGCTGAGTTACTGACCTTACTTCACAGATTAAGAGGCTTGGAGAGTGTGAAGAGTTTGCCCTAGATTAAGAGCTAGCAATTGGGGGAACTGGGGTTTGAACTCAGGCAAACTTCAGAGGTAATAGATTCACATGACAGAACACTAGAAAAGGTACACAAGGGTATTCAATGAAAAGTGACCCTTTTCCCCACGTTCCCCAGCCACACATTTCCCTCCTCAGAGACATCTGCTTTGGCCGTGCTGTGGATCCTTCCAGAGAAATATTTATACCCCAACATTTATGTATCACAACTTATTGACTAATCTGTCCCACTGATTTGAAATGTCACTTTTATGGTATAACAGATTCTTATACGTATATATATATTTTAATGTATTTATTTATTTATTTTTGGCTGCTTTGGGTCTTTGTTGCTGTGCGCAGGCTTTCTCTAGTTGCGGCAAGCGGGCTTCTCATTGCGGTGGCTCCTCGTGTTGCCGAGCACGGGCTCTAGGCGCGTGGGCTTCAGTAGTTGTGGCACACAGGCTCAGTAGTTGTGTCTCACGGGCTTAGCTTCTCCATGGCATGTGGGATCTTCCTGGGCCAGGGATCGAACCCATATCCCCTGCATTGGCAGGAGGATTTTTAACCACTGCACCACCAGGAAAGCCCCTTATACGTATTTATATTTCTCTTTTCAGAGCTGTCCTGACTCTTTCTTGCCTATCTGTTATGTTTGCCATTTCTCTAAAATTCTTTTTATCTTCTTTTTGATTTAAAAAAATTTTTTCCTCTTCTTGTTTGTTTCTCTTAAGGCATTATCCATTATGTTCATTCACTCGTATTATTTTATTTAATTTATTTAATTAATTAACTTATTTATTTTTGGAGGTGTCGGGTATTAGTTGCAGCACGTGGGCTCTTTGTTGCAGTGCGTGGGCTCTTCCTTGCGGCTCGTGGGCTCTCCAGTTGTGGCGCGTGGGCTCCAGAGCACGTGGGCTCAGTAGTTGCGGCGTGCGGGCTTAGTTGCCCTGCAGCATGTGGGATCTCAGTTCCCCAACCAGGGACCGAACCTGCATCCCCTGCACTGCAAGGTGGATTCTTAACCACTGGACAACCAGGGAAGTCCCCACTCTTGTATTATTTTAAATTTAGTCCTCATTTCTGAAACTTTTTTCTTTTATTTTGAATTCTGTCTTGAGTTCTATCATCTTACCTAATTCTGGTTTATGCTGTTCTTTCATCTTTTTTTTATTATGGTAAAATATACATAAAACAAAATTTATTATTTCAACCATTTTCAAGTATACAATTCAGTGACATTAAATACATTCACAATGCTGTGCAACCATCACCACTGTGCAAATTCAAAATAATTATGTCAAAAGATTGAGCAGGACATCAGAAAGATGGAGGCAGCAGCATAGCTTCTGAATCTCTCCAAACCCTTTCATGGAAGAAGATCAACTAAAACCAAACACCCATAGGTGGCATTTATCAGCATTTACCATTTCCAGAACTTTTCCACCATCCCAAACAGAGACTCTATAGCCACTAAACAATAACTTCCCATTCCCTCCTCGATCCATGTTCTTTCATCTTTCGCATTGTTTTTCCTAACATCTTTTAGCCCACTTTGAAATAATAGGTTACAGTTTTGATCTGTTTTGTGGACCTGTCTTTTCCAACTTGATTTTATTGTCTGAAGACATGCTATTCTGCTCCTTATTCTCTTTTTTCTTACACTACCTCTGTACGGGATTTGATCCCAATCCTTTTCTGTTACTGATTTTTGGATGAAAAAAGTTTTACAGCACTTTGAAAAGGTGGTGCGAGGCCATGTGGAAACATGTTCTTCATGGCTGTTTCATCAATGCTTCACTTATACTGCTTTGGAATAACTGTTTTCCAGGAGGCATAAACCAGTGGGCTTTACCATTGGACAGAGTGCAGAGAAAGGACCCCACGAAAGCTGATCACCTTAGCAGAAATGACTTAGTTATGATTTCACCCAAGATTGGTCACAAACCAGCCTGGGAAACTCAAGGCACCAGAGACAAGGCATAATGCCATCTTTCCTTCTCTCTGCCTCAGCTCTCAAGGATTGGTCACCTCCATGTTATTAGTAACTATTATTTGGTTTCTGTTCATAATTACTATCAGGAGACACAGCACTTAGGGGCCTAATTACACTGCCTAGCTACGCACCATTCTTCTTCATCTTGGCTTCCTGTCCACCAGCAGGAACCTGATTTAGTTTTGTTCTCCCTTCACCACAGCCCAGTAATTTTTGTGCATGACTCTCAGTCTCACCAGAATCTGTATCTCTCACTCTGCCCCAACATTCCACCCCATCATTCGCTCCCTGAAGTGTACTCTAGAAATTTCGGTCAACTGGATATTTTACCACTGTTCACCATCTCTTATGAAACCAGAAGACGAGCAGCTTTCTTATGGAATGACGGAGAACTTGTAAAGATAAAACACCAGTCTGCAGGAGAAAGGGAAGAAGAGAATGATGGAAATCGTTTCTGCAAAACTAGTTTTACATTACGTTTTGTTTGTTCCTGGTAAAGAAACTGAAATCTTCTAAACATTAAAAAAAAAATCTAAACCACTAAAGTCAATAATACAGGAATATAACTTTTGAAAAAAAGTTCTTTGGCTGCGCAGCATGTGGGATCTTAGCTCCCCAACCAGGGGTTGAACCCACGCCTGCTGCATTGGAAGCGCAGAGTCTTCACCACGGGACCACCAGGGAAGTCCCAGGAATATCACTTTTAAAGGAGAAGTTATAAACCCCTTGGTTCTATGAACTGGAGATTTTTAGTAAGAAGTCATGTATTTTAAATGACTTGGAGCTTTAAAGGAAGGAAGGAAGGAAGGGAGGAAGGAAAGAAGGAAGGAAGAAAAAGGGACTTCCTTGGTGGGGCAGTGGATATAATATCAAAAGTAAATTAATTAATTAAATAAATTTTAAAAAGAAAAAAAAAATGCTGAAATCCACTGACTAATTATTCAGGCTATTATATCTTGCTATTTCCAGATACATCCCTTTATAAACTTTTGGTAAAAGGTTATCGTATGTCAGAACAAATGAATTACAGACTTTTCTATTTTTCCAAAATTTGAGAAATTCCCTTACATTTCTCCCTTCAAATTTTATAACAAGGGAAAAGTAGTGACAACCCTTATACTTACATTCAATTGCATCATCTGGCCACATGCCTTCTACATCAATCAAATATCTACAAAACAACAAAATTCGAGTCATTTGTAAATAAAAAGGAAAGAAAATCAAGTTTTTGCAAAAAAAGGTCCAATTGTGCTTTACAAATACAGATAGAAAAATCCTAAGAAAATATCAGCATATCTAATCAATAATTATTAAAGCATGATATATACCATGACTACAAAAAGGCTTTATTCCGGAGTTTCCCTGGTGGCGCAGTGTTGAGAATCTGCCTGCCAATGCACGGGACACGGATTCGAGCTCTGGTCTGGGAAGATCGCACATGCCCCGGAGCGACTGGGTCCGTGAGCCACAACTACTGAGCCTGCGCGTCTGGAGCCCGTGCTCTGCAACAAGAGAGGCCGCGATAGTGAGAGGCCCGCCCACCGCGATGAACAGTGGCCCCCGCTTGCCGCAACTAGGGAAAGCGCTCGCATAGAAACAAAGACCCAACACAGCCAAAAAAAAAAAAAAAAAAAAAAAAAAAACAGGCTTTATTCCAAGGACCAAGGATGCAAGGATAACGCAACTTTAGAAAATCTATTAATATAGTTATTTACATTAATACAACAATTTAATCAATAAATGAAAGAGAATAAAATACAGGACCAAACTGGCAGATGTTAAAAAGTTATCTGATAACATACAACGGTCAGTTTCGGTCAAAATGCTTTGTACACTAAAAACAGGAGACTTAATATGACAAGAGTATTCATCAAGAACCAACAAATAACAAAAGACAAATTAGGACAAATATTAACATCATATCTAAAAAACCCTATCTAATCAACCACAGGAGCCAGAAACTTAGGAATCACCATCACTGACAGCTATTTCTCCCTCACCCTCATCCTCAACCCACCACCAGTGCTGACAATGATACTGCCTACATACCTCTAGAATCTGTCCACATCTTTCCACCAAAATGACCACCATACCCTGGTCCAAGCCACCATTATGCCCAATTTCTACACAAGTCTCCTAACTTGCTTCCTTGCTTCCACTCTTTCTCCCTGCAGTGTATTCTCCACTCGGTAGCAAAACGATAGGTTGAAAATGCAATTGGGTATGTTCCACACACTCACCTTCAACAAAAATAGTTCAATGGTTTTCTATTACTCTTCAAGTCTGAAACCTTAAACATAAGCCTGCACGATCGAGCTCCTACCCACACTTGCAGCTCCATTATAATGACATGCTCCCCCAACGGCCCCACCTTCCTGGCCAGTTCCTCCAACACAGCATATGCTTTCCTCTTAGAGGGTCTTTTGCTATTCCTTATGCTCAGAAATCTCTCCCCAACGTCCCTATCTGGTTAATACCTACTCATCCTTCAGATATCAGCTGAAACATCCCTAAACCTTCTCTAATCTCCATGATGAGATCAAATCCTCCCTAAAATATGCTCTCATGGTACCATGTCCCTCTCCTTGGCACCTGTCAGAGTTGTAATTCTACATGCAGAGTGTGATTCTTGAATAGCTATTCCCTCTCTGGACTGCTAGAATTCACAAAGGGCAGGCAGGTCAAGTCTCCTCACTCACAAAATTTCTCAAGTCTTTTTGCTAGCACCCAGCACAGTGCTTAAACATAACAGATGCTCAATACGTATTTCCTGCATGAACAACCATACATTGGTACAGTGTAGCAACACCCACAAAAAGCATAAGGGCATAAACTCCTTGATGCAGAAGTCCCATTCTGAGTGAAGTTAACTGAGACAAAGCATATATATTCAAAGATGTTCACACAGGAATGTTCATTACTTTGATGTTTTATAATATCAAAAACTTCTGACTTGTACATGTTCATCAGTAAGCAAAGGAACAATGCAGCCTTAAAAAAAAAAATAAACCGATCAACAAAGGATTAATCTCCAAAATATATCAATAGGTCATGCAGCTCACTATTAAAAACACAAACAACCCAATCAAAAAATGGGCTGAAGACCTAAATAGACATTTCTCCAAAGAAGACATACAGATGGCCAAGAAGCACACGAAAAGCTGCTCAACATCACTAATTATTAAAGAAATGCAAATCAAAACTACAATGAGGTATCACCTCACACCGCTTAGAATGGGCATCATCAGAAAATCTACAAACAGCAAATGCTGGAGAGGATGTGAGGAAAGGGAACCCTCTTGCACTGCTGGTGGGAATGTAAACTGATACAGCCACTATGGAGAACAGTATGCAGGTTCCTTAAAAACTAAAAATAGAATTACCATATGACCCAGTAATCCCACTACTGGGCATATACCCAGAGAAAACCATAATTCAAAAAGACATATGCACCCCAATGTTCACTGCAGCACTATTCACAATAGCTAGGTCACGGAAGCAACCTAAACGCCCATCGACAGGTGCACGGACAAAGAAGATGTGGTACGCATATACAATGGAATATTACTCAGCGATAAAAAAGAACGAACTTGGGTCATTTGTAGAGACGTGGATGGACCTCGAGACTGTCATACAGAGTGAAGTCAGTCAGAAAGAGAAAAACAAATATTATATATTAATGCATATATGTGGAATCTAGAAAAGTGGTACAGAAGAACCGGTTTGCAAGGCAGAAATAGAGACACAGATGTAGAGAACAAACGTATGGACATCAAGGGGGGAAAGCGGGGCAGGGCGGGGGTCGGTGGTGGTGAGATGAATTGGGAGATTGGGATTGACATATATACACTAATATGTATAAAATAGATAACTAATAAGAACCTGCTGTATAAAAAATAAATAAATTTTTTAAATTCAAAAATAAATAAATAAATAAACTAATTAAAAAAAAAAAAAAGAATGAGGTTGGGAGACTGTCAAAACAGCACACAGATCACACACTCAAGCCCCGGAAGATGGGGAACTGCCTTAAGTCCCCCACTTCGGATGACATCTCCCTGCCTCACAAGTCTCAATCCGACTGGGCTAGCTTTGGCAAGGGGACGGAGCTGGATCAGGAGCTGCTGCTGCCATATCTGGATCAAGTTCCAGTTTTGGTCTCTCATCCAACACCTAGTCAGACTCGCCTAGCACCTCAGCTGAGAGGAGCAAATTAGGATAGCTCAAAGAATAGGCCTCATACAGCATCAGCCTGAAGGAGTTTATGACCCTGGAAGAAATGGATCAGAAAAAAGGATCCGGGGGACTTCCCTGGTGGTGCAGCGGCTAAAGACTCCACACTCCCAACGCAGGGGGCCCGGGTTCGTTCCCCGGTCAGGGAACTAGATCCCACATGCATGCCGCAACTAAGAGTTTGCATGCCACAACTAAGGAGCCCACCGACTGCAATTAAGACCCGGCGCAACCAAATAAATGAATAAATAAAATAAAACAAATATTTAAAAAAAAGATCGGGGAGTGTGTGATCTGTATGATGCACTTTGTTTATGAGAACCCAATTTGATTTCTGCTGTGTATGCAGATCACCTGGGCTGTACAGATGACTGGCTGATGAGATCCTTCACGTGCCCCTCCTGCATGGAGACAGTTGATGCAGCACTGCTTTTGTCCTACGAGACTAACTGAGCCAGTGTCTCTCACCTGACTTCAAGTGAACCATCATTTTTGGTGGTTTTGATCTTTTGTGGTTGAGCCCAAAGAGCCAGGGATTAGGAATTAAGATCATGCATGAAAGTTTCCTAAAAATTCCTGAACGGCTGCAGATGTTGGGGAAAAGCACGTGATATTTTAGAAATTTAGGGGGAAAAAGGAGGATGGTATTTTTATGTAAAGCCTTCACCCAGTGTTGAAAAATATAATTGTTATTTAGATCTTGTTATTCCTCCAGTACATAGGAATTGTGTAAAGTGTTACAGCAGCTATATATGTTTCAACTGTGTGCCAAAGATTAGGATAAAGATAGTGGTTGTTTTTCCTAAGTGAGATAACTTTCTTCTTCCCCCTACCCAAATTCTTTTCTGAAGTTGCTGGCATTTGGGTCAAGGTTTTATGAAAAGCCACATTTTAGAACACTGGCACAAAAAAAGGAGTTTTAAGCTGGTTTGCATAGTTCTTTTTTTGTTTTAGAATAAACATAGAGCACTTATATTTTTTACTTTATAGGAACTCCACAAGTTAAGGTCCCATTGTTCTTTTGCTGTGATTGTTGTTACTATTGATGTTGCTGTTTTCTGTCTTTGCTGGTTCTTTCTAATCTACCATTTGTCATTATTGGCATATGATCATCTCAGGGTCACAAGATGGCTGCTGTAAAACCAAATATCATATTCTCACAAAACAAGGAGGAAGCAGAAAAAGAGCCCAAATGGTCATTTTCCTAATGCCTATTTATCTTTTCTCAGAGAAAAATATCATTCTCATAAGCACAATAACAGCCTTCCCTTAATTACTCATTTGCCAAAACAGACTGATATGACCATTCGTAAGACAATTCATGGCAAAGAGGGATATGATAATGATTGTCTTAGCCTAACAAGGATTTATCCACTCAAGCTGAATGCTTCACTCCTCAAAAAAGTCATAAAGCTCTATGAGCAAGGAAGAACTACTAAGTGACTGTTAAGTAAACCATCAGAATTGTTTGTCCAAGACCATACGATTCTTTCTTTCCACTGGAAATGGAATTCATTGCCTTAGGTCTTTTTCAATAGTGTACTATTACTGTTGGGGCTGGCTCTGTGCTTGAAAACCAGCTGAAAACCAGTTATAACCTGTTACAAGTGCTATATCTGTTTGCAGTTAAGAAATGCAGAATTCAAAGTGATCTCCTAGCTTGTAAGCCAACTGAGATTCACTGTCCCTCTTCTATAAAAAAAATGAGCTAATGTGTCCAGAAACTAACTCTAGTAAAGTGGGGTTTATTAACATTACCCTTTCTTATGAGTTTCGTCAAATTATTTTGGTTGTTAACATGGTGATAATTAAAAGTCAAGGTAAATTTTAAATATTAAGAATTCTGATGTATTGAGCTTGAATTATGCCACCATGCTTATGTAAAAATGAAAGTGGCACCATGGTTACACTGAGAAAAGTTTCTCAGTTGTAACCATTTTGATTTCTTCTTTCCTGTGACCTCCTTCCCTGTTGTCTTGAAGCACAGCAAAAGGATACTGCATGTCTTCTTACTGTAGTGCTGAGGTTATTGAAGTTATATAAAACACATCTCAGTCTCTTGTTTCTTGGAAGGAAAGTCCTGCTAGTTGACTGACAATTCTAAGCAGGGAGAATTAAGAGAAATGTGTTTCATGTTTTGCACACAAATGAAGAATTTGTATAATCACGACTTCACAGCTGTGATCTCAAAAAAGAAGGAATTTCTCTCTTTCTATTTTTCTTGCAATTAACGTAAGAACACTCTAAATCTCTAAGTTTCTGAAGCGTTAGTAGAGATGGTCTAGTAAAGATGTAGTTGTAATGTTTTACCCATTTAGCATGTGTTTATTTTTCCTTATGTACTCCAAGGTGACATATTTGTTCAGCTCAGTGATATTACAGCTAAAACAATCATTCATTAGTAAAAGGAGAAGCAATCTCAACCTAACAAATCAGAAGTGTTTCTTATTATTTTATACTGAGTTGAATATTTGACTCTTAACACTTTTTGCTACATACAAAACACAAGTCTCTTGAAGGGTTCCTCATAAGTGCATTATACAAGGATTTAGTATGTCCTAAGCACTTAAAGATTTGACATTCAACTGTAGTAGTATCCATGTTGGTTACTTTTCTTACGAGCCCCATGATGAGTTGGAGAAACACTGAAAGAATTAAGAGTATCAGGTTCTATTAAATTGTTACATGTATCTTGCTTAAGTTTGTGCTCATTTATTTATATCCAACTACATAAAGCAAATTTGGAGGAAAAAAAAGAATAATAAATAAATAAGAATGAGGTCTCCAAATATTGTCAGACGAAGATGTCCTCCATATATTAAATTATAAACCAGAATGTCTAAAACACTATACCATTAAATCACAGGTACAGTCAGTTCTGTATATCCAACGGTTCCATAACCTGCAGATATGGAAGCCCGACTGTACTACACCATTTTACATACGGGACTTGAGCATCCGAGGATTTTCGGATCCATGGGGAGTCCTAAAACCAATCCCCCTGCAGATACCAAGGGACCATTGTATATGCTTATATCTGCATTTTTTACGTCTGAAAAAATATGTGCTAAATTATTACTGGTGGTAACATCTGAGTAGGGGGCAAAATTGCCTTCCACTTCATACACTTCTCTGACTGCATTTTTTGCATTCAGCTTACATTAGCTTACATTACTATTGTAAACAGAACAATTTAAACATGCTCTGCCTCTTGGGGTTGGCAACTCACCTGCACATGAGGTAGCCAGTCCTGTTGAAACCATGGGTACAGTGGACACCAAGAAGTCTGTCTAGAAAACAGGGAATATGGAATTAAGTAAGCGAAGTAGATACACTAAAAACGAGTTATACAATTTTCTGAAGAGTAGCCTTTATTAGTTACCACAACACTACCACTATCCTGAAAAGGAAAAACTCTGAAGAAAAGAGTGTTTTTGCAGGAACGTACTATAAAGAATTAACTACTATACAGTCAAAATTCATTGTCTCTGGGAAATTTTGCATAGCCTCCAATCAGATGCAATAGTGTGGACTGGAGAATGCCCATCAGGAACTGATCTGACTATAGAAAAAGGGAGTGGAAAAAAAAAACAGGCTATCAGAAGAACAGAATTTGTTTTTGAGTGAAACAAATGGAATGCCTTCACTTTTAATGCTCAATATTAAAAAGAACAAACGGTTTCTGAAGGGCTCTTGGGGTCCCCAAAGCACTTCCATTCCTTCTCTCCTTCACTGCTCCTCACACGCCACGGGTCTATGTGCCTGGGGAGTTCTCGGGTTAAGTAGCACCGTTCTTATTTCACAATGAAAAAGTAAGGCTTGAGAACGTAAGCCCAAGCTGCAGAGCAGGCAAACAGAAAAAAGACTAGAATCGAGTCTCAGATTTTTCCAACGATGCCACAGTATTTTGTGGTCCAGGACTTAAAAAAAATTATATGAGAGAGTAAATAAAAAACAACAACATGTAGCTGATCTCTGCAAAAGCTATGTCTGTGACTAGGTGGTGTCTGGCATTCGTCATCTCCTGCCTGGAATACTACCGCCCTACAATTCTAACAATCTCTTCTATTTCAACTGATCCTCCACATGGAAGATGTTCTCTCTCTAAAATATAAACTTGGCTGGATTGCTCTGTTGCTTAAAAATCTGTTGTAGCAATGCAACTTCCCTAACACGAAGCGTCTGCAACTTCTCCAGAGTCTCTGCCCCTGCCGTCAGTTCGGCATCGGCTACTGGTACCCCTTTCCAGACACTCATGGGTAGTGCCTACCTTTACCAACATTCTAGCACGACTATGTTACCTGGAGTTACGGACCACAGCCAGATCTCCACTTCAGCTGCTTCCTATCCAGGTGTTCTTGAGTGGGACATCACAGCAAGCACTGAAAAGAATTCTTCTTCACTCGGAGACTTTACTCTGGCACTCACTGACCGGCATACAGCTGCTTCCTCCATGTTTCTGGCAGCCCAGTATGATAAAACTTCAGACGCCAATAACATGGTCCCTCTACATCCATCGCTTTCTGCCAGCCTTGCTCAGGGAACACCATCTCAGATTCCAAATCAGGGGCAGAGCCACCTGTCACTTACCTACCAGGAAGGAAGCCAGGTATATTACTATAACCAAGGCACACTGGGGTCTTTACTGTATGGAGAACTTGGCTCCTGCCCGCAATCCTACGGCTCGGCGTCATACACAGGAAGTCGGGCCTCTGGGCAACCAGAAATGGGAATGGGACTGAAGGAGATTCAGCCCACAAATATCCGACCACCAGCTTCCACCTCTGCAATCTGCCACCCTGTGTCTGCTCAACGCATCACAGAAACAAGTTTTCAAGGTGAGTACACAAACGGCAGAGAAAGTTGAAGAATGAGGTCGGCATTCAAAAATGGGGTCAAATCGACAGCTGGGAAGGGGTGTAGAGACAGGTAGAATTTAGATCCTGAGCCTTTAATAACCACTACCTTCTCTCAGTGCTCTCTGTTTTTAGACTCTATGTAAGAACACCTAGGGCTTCCCTGGTGGCGCCGTGGTTAAGAATCCGCCTGCCAATGCAATGCGGGGGACACGGGTTCGAGCCCTGGTCTGGGAAGATCCCACATGCCGTGGAGCAACTAAGCCCATGTGCCACAACGACTGACCCTGCATCCTAGAGCCCGTGAGCCGCAACTACCGAAGCCCACGCGCCTAGAGCGCATGCTCCGCAACAAGAGACGCCACCGCGAGGAGAAGCCCGCACACCACAACCAAGAGTAGACCCCGCTAGCCGCCAACTAGAGAAAGCCCGTGCACAGCAATGAGAGACGCAGTGCAGCCAAAAAAATAAATACGTAGAATAAATAAGTTCAAACAATAAATAAATACATAAACATAAATTACAAAAAAAAGAACACCTAATGCAGGTGGGAAGGTGGGAGGGCCACTGTAGAGGTCATCTATGCTACATGTCCAAGAACCCCGAGAGCACACCAATCGGTACCACACTTTTCACTGCTGTAGCCGATCATTCCCCCTGTACTACCACACTGTAGCACTCCCTTCCCTCATCTACTGCTATAGTCTCTTTGGAAGGTGTTTCAGAACTCTTGTTATGAGAGTGCCAGTTGAACTGTCCTCACTTCCTTCATTTATACCAGGATTGAAGACCTTGTGGTCCGAGATCCTGTCCAGAGAGCAAGCAGGCTAAGACTCTGTCTTTGTTGATGTATTTCATCAAAAAGGGCTCTACCCCCTCTCCTACTTCATGGTGTGAAGTGTTCTTAGCCTCTCGGGAAAGTGGGGAGAATGGAAAGGACCCTATATGAGAATGCTAGGCTCTGTAAAACATTTCAGGTTTTTAAAAATAAGACTCATTTTGTATTGGACTTACAACAGTCCTATGAAATACAAAGAAAGCCGAGAATCAGTGACAGGAAAGGATCACCAGTAAGAATTACAGCAGTCACCGCTTACCTCGTAGCATAGGGCACTGTCCATGATCCTTAAGAAGAGTTAGTAGAAATGCCTTGCCCATCTTGCCCCTGAACCCCTTGAAAGGTACACGACTGCTGTGTTGGTGTTTAGGGGGAGCATCTCACTTACCAGGGACTGACTTCTCCCTTGATTCCTCTGTAGTGATGGAGACTTCCCCGCTGATGAAAAATTCCCTGGGATTGCAACCTCCAAGCCAGACAGCTTTCCTATGGAATGACAGAGAACTTGTCAAGGTGAAACACCAGTCTGCGGGAGAAAGGGAGGAAGAGAATGATGGAAATCGTTTCTGGGAAACTATTCTTACATTATGTGTTGTTTGTTCCCGGTAAATAAACTGAAATCTTCTTAACAGTAAAACAAAATCTAAACCACTAAAGCCAATAATACAGGAGTATAACTTTTGAAAAAAATTTCTTTGGCTGCGCAGCATGTGGGATCTTAGCTCCCCAACCAGGGATTGAACCCACGCCTGCTGCATTGGAAGCGCAGAGTCTTCACCACGGGACCACCGGGGAAGTCCCAGGACTATCACTTTTAAAGGAGAAGGTACAAACCCCTCGGTTCTATGAACTGGAGATTTTTAGTAAGAAGTCAATATATTTGTTGTTAGGCTCATTTTATGTTAGGCTGTCTCCCTGCACAGGATGCAGGCGCCTTGAGGATGGAAGTCATATCCCTCTATAGTACGTCCCTCTTCTTTCTGCTTTGCAGTTTGCTGCTCCACTTGCTCAACCCCACCTAGTAATAACCTATACTTCCCTTGTTCCTGTTTTCCCATCTGGAAAACAGACAAAAGGCAACCAAACAACGCAAAGGTCTCAACAAATAAGGGATATCCAAAACCAGAGATGGCCAGAACTTCTGTACCCCTGATGAAATAGTCCTCATACAAAACCTGATAATCAAATTCCTTAATGCTAGGAATCACAGTGAAAAATAGTATCTGAACTGACTTCTGTCAGATGAGTGAGAACTAAGGTTAATTCAGTGTATCTGAAGCATAGAAAGTGAGGGCAAAAGTGGCACAAGATGGGGCTAGAGAAGCAGAGAGGATTCTAGACCACGCAGAGTCTTAAAGGCCAACAGTGTGTTTTCTATTCTCAAAACAATGCTTGTGAGCGATGTTTATGAGCAACGTTCCAACTTGCTTTGAAGGTTTCTTGTGTGAAGAGTGGATTGGAAGGAAACAAGATATATGGACACCAGTTAGGACCTAATCGCAACAGACAGGCAAGTTCAGTATTAGGAAGTTGAGGAAGAGCTGGCTGACAGATTCCAAAGAAATTCAGGAGATGAACTGAAGCGGGCTTAATGGGGTAGGAGATGGAGGAAAGGAAGGTCTTAGGGAATTCAAGGGTTTACTGCACACATGAGCAAAGTCTCAAAATTAATCATTTGAACGTACAGAGGCGGATCTCCCAAATGACACCGGTTAGGAAGCAACGGTACGCCCTTTAGAATTCCTAGAGACAACACAAATCAACTGTTTCGATGGAAAATTCGGCGGGACTCTTGATTTCCATGGGAATACAGAGAAAAGAGACACTGATCTGGCTTGCAGGTATATTTAGGAAGTTGTTAGCCGGACATCACCTACTAGTATCATGTAAGTAGGCCGTCCGAAGTAGGAAGCTTAGGGGAAAAACCTGGAGGAAAACTTAAAAGCTTAAGCCACACCTCTACACTACACCACCTTTCACAATTTCTTCTCAGATAAGCATCATCCCCATCAGTGAAGAAACTCGTTCGTACCTCATAATAGGAAAAACAGGCCTAAAGATTCAATGTGTGTCTTGGGAGGTCCCATCTATGCGATATCTTCCTGGGACCAGAAAAGGCCCCAGGAAGATCCATCTCTGCACCCCTGAAAGCTTACCACCAAGGAAAATGACTAGGTCCATAGATTTCCTCCCTCAAACCAGCTTACCTCACACATAGATCATTAGCAACTCCGCCCTTACTCACATTATCACAGTCACAAGAGTGGTTAGGGAGAAAAGCACTAACCAGGGGAACTAAAACAGAGGCAATCCAGGCCAAGCTGGGCTGGTGGCAGATATCTTGCTCCTTACGCTCGGGTGCATAATGCGACTCACCACAGTGCCTTTTTCACAGACCCTTTTGAACGTTTCTCCACAGAATCCAACAGCTCAAGTTAGTTCATGACGCTTCAAGGTCAACAATCGTCAAGAGAAAAACATGCAATATGTCTTACAATGTTGGATTCCTTACAAACAGGACAAGGAGATAACCATGTAGACAAAACCAGAGCATTTGAAAACATCTGTATTCTACAAACACACCAGTGAATGCTATAAATAAGGTACTATGACATAAAACAAAATGAAAACTAGATGTGAGACTGTTCTCTTCAGTGTACAGACTTCATGGCAGTTGCTGCACACTATCTAGCTACTTAGATCTTTAACTCTCTGTTCTGTTAATACCAAATGAGGCCCAAGTGTGTCAACCTGTTTCCCACAGAAACCAAAAAGTCTACATGCATCTCTTTTCTCCTGTGCCCTTTCACCTTACCTGCTCCCAATTCTCCACCAACGTCCTCCTCTTTCTCTAATTATTCTCCTCTTCATTTTGCTTGGCCTTGCCCCCAAGCATGCAAGACAGAGAGTCCTAGAGGTCCAAGATTCTAGAGTGGCTGTTTGCAAGGCGGAGGAGATTACAGTAACTGCCACACTGTATATACTTCTGTGCAAAGAAAAAGGGACAGTGTTCAGAATGTCTCTCACATATAACAAGAGCTGGAGATGGCAGGATACCTGTGTGGCCCAAGGAACTAGAGCTAGCAAATTATGGGCCAAACAATTGCAACCAAAGGCTGGAAGAGGAAAGGTCTGCAACCAGCTCTGTCTCCTAGCTCTCTGGTATTTGCTGCCAACGGGCAGAGTCTATTTCGTGAAGCATCAAGCACTGAAAAGAAGACTCCTGCTGCTGGAAGGTGACAGGAAGTAACGTCCAATGCAAGATCAAGGCTTGTCCTCGAAGCAATGCCCATAATGGAAGAGAAAAAAAAAAGAGAAAGCGGAAGAGAAATGTTAAGTCGCAAGTCCAACCTGGCCCCCAGCCTAGCCCAGCCCAAGGAAGGTAGGAGTCAAGGAGAAGAAACTAAAAGAGAAGAGCCTTGGACCACAACATTCTCCACAAGGTACACTCAACAAACTTCACCCTACTCTTGAACCAAGTTACAAAGAGAGCTTCTTAATCCCTACTTTGGCTCCTTAAAAGCTGCTATCAGTTCACTCATTAGACACATATGATTTCAGAACAACTGTAATAGTTCAAACTAGATGGCTCTTTCCTTCCTAAGGATTATTAATTAAAGAAGATCTATATAGCTCTAAGTATATGATACATAAAATAGAATACTCTGTAGAATATAAGTAACTCTTAGTTCAGTGTATTAATGAACGTCTGTAAGAAATGTTGCAATGATTTCCCTAATGGAAGAGCCTGGGGGAGGTAAATCTGTCTTCTAGGATTTCCTCCCCAGAGCTCAGAAACTCAGGTGTTGTTTTAGCTCTCCTACACTCTCTTCACCCAAGCCCGCCTTCCTGTTGGGGATCGGACCTCCCTATTGGCTCTCTCATACCTTTCAACTGCCTGCTTTGTGACATCACTCTCCTACCAAACCTACTACCACTTGGTAGAGTCTTGGGGTTTCCGTGGAGCTGTTTGGACCAGTAACCAGTGACCTCTGTACTGGACACGTGCGCCGTTCAGCTGCAGCCACTCAGACATCCTCTAGTGTTGTCTCCTCATCCCTTGTACCTGCAGTGGATGCTTCCTCTTCTCTGACCATGTCAGGTAAGAAAAGAAACTTTGGAAAGTTTTGCGTTCGATTTCTTTTGCCCCTAAATTGAGTAGGAGATTCAAAATAGCATGGAATAATGAGGGAAAGTATTGAACTACACGTCTGGAGACCTAATTTCACTTTTGACTTTGACGTTTACTATCTGTGTGACTTTGGACAAATCACTGGCTGTCTCACAAAGCCTGTTGCTTTCCTTAACTGTTACGTTAGGATACCACGTTGGGTTGATCACTCTGATCCCCTTCTTTTCCAGTATTGAGCCTTAAAGGGTACCCATGTAGAAAACGAAATCAGACACTTCTCAAGAGTGTTTCAACAGAAACATAGAAAAGCCAGGGGACATAGAAAACTAGCAATATATACCAAGATGTTTCATCTCTAATGGTCTCCCTCCACTAGGATTTCGACTAGTTGAAAAGAGAGAATAGGGAGAGAGGATGGAGAGTACTGGGCTCTACAGGGAGGCACAGAGTCGAGCGTAAGGAAGTTTAGGATGGTTTTCATTAGCACAGGCCAACAGGCACCAAGAGATGGGAGAAAATGTAAGAATGAAGAGGGAAAGCATAGAGGAGCTCTCAAGAAAAACGGAGTTTGCAATGGAATGCTGATGGGAACCAAAGATTTTCAATTAAAGCAGAAACAGCACAGAGGGAAACCTGCTCAGAGCAGGGCAAAACCAAGTTGATGGTAGCAAACCCTTACATTAACAGACTAAGAAGGAAAGTAAGGCCAGAACAGGGGATCACCAGGAAAGGCAGCTTATCAGAAAAGTCATACTCCGTTTTCTTTCTTTTATTGCCTCTCTGAATACAGTTGGCCACTTGACAGTTTTGAATATAAACATTTTAGAAATACGTTTTAGAAATGATGCCTCCTATAAACAAGCAACCACAGTGGTTATCTAGGGGGCTGCTTTTCAGTGTTTTATTCTTTCTAATTTTTAAACTAGGTAGACATTTCACCAATTCAACATTTTAAGTGATATCTTCTAAATTGAATCAGAAGGACTATTTTCCTTGGTGTGATATGTAGGTTCTAAGGCAAGGCTGCTTTTCATTTTTACAGTTATTTCCTTCCTAACACAGAGAGCACATTGATCAACAGCCATCGTTCGCTTGTAGAGCTTAGCTACCGAAGAAGAAGAAGAAAAAGTCAAGCCCCACATCTCTAATTCCCCCCCCCACTTAGGGAATTCCCTGGCGGTCCAGTGCTTAGGACTCGGTGCTTTCACGGCCAGGGCCACGCGGCGCGGCCAAAGAAACAAAACAAACAAACATCCACGTTTATCGAAAACCATATTGTGGAGTCCTGTGGATTTTCTTACATTTGAAAATCTTTTTTAATTGGATTCTAGGCATGATGGTTTTTTGAGGTTTTGGGATGCCATCTTCTTGGATGCTGAAGATGATTCTAATCTAAGTTCTAGGATAAATCCAAAAACCTTCCTGATACATTTTAAGCTTCCTTTCTGCTTATTATATAAGCTATATTCATTGAAATATATATTTCTCCTAGGCTTAATACCTCTTACTTGCTGGGTAAAAATATGAAGGAGCACAATAATGAAACTCTTTTACACTTATTATTTTGCTGTCTGCTTCGTACCGGTTTTCATTGAAATACTTGTCTATATGTGTTGTGGCTACCTATACATGCACATTTATTGCATTCTGTTGCTTGTTATGCATTTTTTACTGACATACCTTCTCTGTCTGTATGCATTGGCTAGGAATTCATTCACCTCTATCACCTCCATCGTGTCTTCTGGTTAATAGTATTCACTAAAATAGAGTGGGCAAAATTCACTTTCATAATATTGCATGGATAGTACAGAATGCCATTTGTTAGTAAATTCATTAGGCTTCGATACTTGCCACATACCCCAGTTTTCATTAATATCTATGGATTTCTTTTTCGTTAACGTAATATGCTTGTCATGATTTTTCTTTGTCTTTCTAGAACTTATTGTATCTTCCTCCATATAAATCATACGCAATAGATCAGCTTATTCATCTATTAATTATTACTGCTATTATTATTGGTGGTGGTGTTATAACCACTTTATAGGTGAGGAATCTGAAGTAATCAGATAACTTTTCCCTTTCCAAAAGCACTTAAGAAATCCACTTTCGGGTAATCATTTTGAGGTAGGATGAGAAACCAGGCTTGAAGAGGGCAAAAATGACTCTTTCAATTCACCAGTTGGACTGAGCTGTACGTCACCTCTAGGTAATAGCGTGGGAACTGCACAAGCAAAGGGAGACACTGAAGACGACCATGGTAATAGCCGTACTGTTTTCTAATGGACAAAAAAAATGCCTATATTATAAGTTCTATTTCTCCTGCTTTCTGGCAGTATCATGCTCAGAGTGGAGTCCTGGCAAGGAAGTCAGGATACTTAGGTTCTGAAACCTGGTAATGATACTAACATAATGAGAGAACTTGAACAAGTCAACCCGACCTCTCTGAGCCTCAGTTTCCTTACTCACGAAATGAGACTGAGAACATCGAAGTTCTCTAAGGGCCTCCTAGTTCTAAAATGCTTCCAGTCTAGGAAATAGCATAGAAGTCAATACGAGTGCAGGCTGAAGGGAAAGACAGGGCAGGGAGAAGGTTGCTTCCAGCCTAGAGAACAATCTCTGAACCACACCACTTGGCTCTTCTGCCCGTCTGTGCCCAAGATGGGAGCACAGGCAGTGAATAGAGAAGAGTGGAAAACTGCTCAGTCCTTACAGCCATCATTAACTGTCTGATTTTGGGTTTCTCAGGAAGTAGTGATAGTAGAGGTGTCCTGATAGCAAGAACCTTCAGATGATGCCGTTCCTCAAACGTAGTGAGAATTTCTCAACCTCCCTGAGTTTTTCATGACCCTCTTGTTCTTACAGAAAATTTCCAACATCCATCTCTACTTGGAACTCTAAATTCTCTGCAGCATTCTCCTCCTGTGGTGAGCAATGCAACTTCCCTAACACGAAGTGTCTGCAACTTCTCCAGAGTCTCTGCCCCTGCCGTCAGTTCGGCATCGGCTACCGGTACCCCTTTCCAGACACTCATGGGTAGTGCCTACCTTTACCAACATTCTAGCACGACTATGTTATCTGGAGTTACTGACCACAGCCAGATCTCCACTTCAGCTGCTTCCTATCCAGGTGTTCTTGAGTGGGACATCACAGCAAGCACTGAAAAGAATTCTTCTTCACTCGGAGACTTTACTCTGGCACTCACTGACCGCCACACAGCTGCCTCCTCCATGTTTCTGGCAGCCCAGTATGATAAAACTTCAGACGCCAAGAACATGGTCCCTCTACATCCATCGCTTTCTGCCAGCCTTGCTCAGGGAACACCATCTCAGATTCCAAATCAGGGGCAGAGCCGCCTGCCACTTCCCTGCCAGGAAGGAAGCCAGGTATATTACTATAACCAAGGCACACTGGGGTCTTTACTGTATGGAGAACTTGGCTCCTGCCCGCAATCCTACGGCTCGGCGTCATACACAGGAAGTCGGGCCTCTGGGCAACCAGAAATGGGAATGGGACCGAAGGAGATTCAGCCCACAAATATCCGACCACCAGCTTCCACCTCTGCAGTCTGCCACCCTGTGTCTGCTCAACGCATCACAGAAACAAGTTTTCAAGGTGAGTATAACAAACGCCAGAGAAAGTTGAAGAATGAGGTCGGCACTCAAAAATGGGGTCAAATCGACAGCTGGGAAGGGGTGTAGAGGCAGGTAGAATTTAGATCCTGAGCCTTTAATAACCACTACCTTCGCTCAGTGCCCTCTGTTTTTAGACTCTCTATGAGAACACCTAGGGCTTCCCTGGTGGCGCCGTGGTTAAGAATCCGCCTGCCAATGCAATGCGGGGGACACGGGTTCGAGCCCTGGTCTGCGAAGATCCCACATGCCGTGCAGCAACTAAGCGCATGTGCCACAACGACGGAGCCTGCATTCTAGAGCCCGTGAGCCTCAACTACCGAAGCCCACGTGCCTACAGCCCATGCTCCGCAACAAAGAGAAGCCACCGCGATGAGAAGCCCGCACACCGCAACCAAGAGTAGCCCCTGCTAGCCGCCAACTAGAGAAAGCCCGTGCACAGCAATGAGAGACCCAGTGCAGCCAAAAAAATAAATACGTAGAATAAATAAGTTCAAACAGTAAATAAATACATAAACATAAATTACAAAAAAAAGAACACCTAATGCAGGTGGGAAGGTGGGAGGGCCACTGTAGAGGTCATCTATGCTACATGTACAAGAACCCCGAGAGCACACCAATCGGTACCACACTTTTCACTGCTGTAGCCGATCGTTCCCCCTGTACTGCCACACTGTAGCACTCCCTTCCCTCATCTACTGCTATAGTCTCTTCGGAAGGTGTTTCAGAACTCTTGTTATGAGAGTGCCAGTTGAACTGTCCTCACTTCCTTCATTTATACCAGGATTGAAGACCTTGTGGTCCGAGATCCTGTCCAGAGAGCAAGCAGGCTAAGACTCTGTCTTTGTTGATGTATTTCATCAGCAAGGGCTCTACCCCCTCTCCTAGTTCATGGTGTGACGTGTTCTTGGCCTCTCGGGAAAGTGGGGAGAATGGAAAGGACCCTATATGAGAATGCTAGGCTTTGTAAAACATTTCAGGTTTTTAAAAATAAGACTCATTTTGTATTGGACTTATAAACAGTCCTATGAAATACAAAGCGAGCCGAGAATCAGCGACAGGAAAGGCTCACCAGTAAGAATTACAACAGTCACCGCTTACCTCGTAGCATAGGGCACTGTCCGTGATCCTTAAGAAGAGTTAGTAGAAATGCCTTGCCCATCTTGCCCCTGAACCCCTTGAAAGGTACACGACTGCTGTGTTGGTGTTTAGGGGGAGCATCTCACTTACCAGGGACTGACTTCTCCCTTGATCCCTTTGTAGGGATGGAGACCTCCCCCCTGGTGATGAAAAATTCCCTGGGATTGCAACCTCCAAGCCAGACGTTTTGTGTGACACAAAGTCAAGAACTCCCCAAGTCCTGCAGTAGCAGAAACAGCCACATACTTGAGAGTAACCCACCATCTGAACTTGGGGACATTTCAGTGACAGCTCCAGTCCAGAGTGCCAGGCGTCTCCTGGCCCTGCCTCCAGCTCCAAGCCAGGGACAAATAGAGAGTAAGCACGTGGATGATATCAAAACCAAGCTTTCAAAGCCTCTGGATGCCTACCAGATCCCAACAGAGAACCAAGATCCTCCACTACTCCCTTTAGGAATCCCTGATATTCACCAGCCGCTGGCCTGCACCGATCCCCTCAGCCAAGAGGAGCAGCCTGGTTCTGAAAATGCTGATCTGGGAGAGAACAGCCGGAGTCGTCAGGACCTAGGGACACTTGAAAATGGGATTGAACCTAGCAGTGGTCTTGCAGACATTACTACACTGGCGGAGGATATTCACCTTCCCCAGCTCTTTAATCCTTTGAAAGATCTTGATCAATCCCAAGGTCCCAACGTGATCAAAGCTAAAGACACCAGAGCCATTAAGGTGAATCAGGTGCAGGAAAAGCCAAGTGTCATAAAGGTTCCCTCTGATCAACCCAGGAAGAACAAACAGAAAGCCTCTGAGCCTATCAGTGGCGCTCCCAAGGCCAAAATCCAGCCAAAGAATCCAGAGTGCCTGTTAGGGGGAGAAGTGGTTACATGCCACGCTGCAGTCAGTGACAGGGCTCCTGTGAACACGGCCAAGCACTCTCAAGGCAAACCTCAGAAAGCTGCATCCAGAAAGATCAGCAAAACTAAGAGCCACGGGCAGGAAAAGACCAAAAGGACCAGAGGGAGAAACAAGGCTGAGGAGAACAAGCAGTCAGGGAACAAAGTCAAGGCAGAAGAGAAGCCAGCAATCCCCCACACGAAGCGAAAGGAACACCAAACTGAGCTTCTCCAACAGAGCTTTCAAAAGCCTCGAACCTCCCTTGGCGTGCGCATGCTGGAGTCTGTGAAGGTTCTTCATGCGCTGGGGAAGAAGAATGAGACGAAAACTGGGCTCTCTTCCTGTCGGCTCTTGGGAAAGTCAAGCAACCCCAAAGACCCCCAGCCACCCCCAGCTATCCAGCCATGGCGGCATACCCCACGTGAGGGGAAGGGTCCTGAGAAAACGCAAGTCCAAGCCCAGAAACCAGACAGCAGTGCTGAAACAGAGTGTCCGTCTCCAGCCCAGTATGAGCGGCCTCCTCCTGGGAAGGTCAAGTTGATACCTCTGCCTTTTTCTGCCTGGGACAAGCCTCAAGCTCGACCCGCTCCTCGGAGGCCACAGTCTCTGGCCTCACATCGGCCTGCTGGGGCTTACCGTGCCCAGCCTGGTTCTACTGACTCAGCTCAACCTGCTGCAGCCAATTCATCCCAGCCAGCTCCTGCCTCTTTGCCAGGCCCCGCCAAACCAGCTCAGCCAACTGTGACCAACCCAACCCAACCGGCTTGGCCCAACCATACCCAGCCTCGTGTCCCTCAGTCTGCTGCTCCTAGGCCTGCACCCTCCAAAACTTCATCTGGCGCTCCTCTCCAGCGGGAGCCTGTTCCCCCTGCTGTGAATAAGCGCCAGTCCCCACCCAAGCTCCAAACCCACTTTCTACTCCAAGACTTCAGCAAGCAACGAGTTCCATGGAGGGAACCCAACGTGCCTGAGCCAGTCATGTCAAAGCCCATCGAACAAGAGCAGAGGCCAGAGCGAGAGGCCATGAAGAGGCGGGCTCAACAACAACGGGAGAATGCTGCCAGATACACCTCTTCGGGCAAGCTGCAATTTTTCACCGAGAGGGAAAACGAAATGGAAATTGCCGACTACTACGGATACGTCAAGTGAGAGCTGCTAGGATTCTTGGTGCCACCTTGGCTACCAGCTGTTCTTCCATACACAGGTAAGACAGGTATAGAACTGAATAAGTAAATGGAATACAATTAATAGACGAGTAACAAACCTTTCGAATTTTCAGATGCTGCTAACTGGGGCGTGAGAAAGGAAGGACTGAAAGTTGGATGGGAGAATGAAGGAAAGGGGTAAAAACTGAGCAAAGAGGAAGGAACTTGGCCCAGGGCTAGGAAGGCCAAAAGAGACGTATGGATTTAGGAAAGGAAGCAGGAGCGAGGATGAAATGGCAGAAGTAAAAAGCAGGGTCAGAGGTCTGGGTTGAAAGAACACAATTGGAGTAGAGTTGAAGGTGACAGAAGATGAGTCTAGGTTTACTAGGAGAAATAGAAAAAGTCTCTCGGGGACGCTGGCCTTAAGTCTCACAACCACCAGATAGGTATTTCAGAAAACAAGAGGTTCAGGACACATCTCTGAAAGGTCTGAGTTGCCTTATTCAGGTGTGACTGTAGTGGGGGAATAGGGAAATCTACCAGAGAAGTGGCTAGGGCTCAGAGTTATCCTAGGGGCAGCTGACGACAGGGGCAGAGCCAAGGGAACTGCTGGATCAGGAGGCCCACGAACAAAGCAGGGGCATAGCCGCCTGTCACTTCCCTGCCAGGAAGGAAGCCAGGTATATTACTGTAACCAAGGCACACTGGGGTCTTTACTGTATGGAGAACTTGGCTCCTGCCCGCAATCCTACGGCTCGGCGTCACACACAGGAAGTAGGGCCTCTGGGCAACCAGAAATGGGAATGGGACTGAAGGAGATTCAGCCCACAAATATCCGACCACCAGCTTCCACCTCTGCAGTCTGCCACCCTGTGTCTGCTCAACGCATCACAGAAACAAGTTTTCAAGGTGAGTATACAGACGGCAGAGAAAAGTTGAACAATGAGGTCAGCATTCAAAAATGGGGTCAAATCGACAGCTGGGAAGGGGTGTAGAGACAGGTAGAATTTAGATCCTGAGCCTTTAATAACCACTACCTTCTCTCAGTGCTCTCTGTTTTTAGACTCTATATGAGAACACCTAGGGCTTCCCTGGTGGCGCCTGCCAATGCAGGGGACACGGGTTCGAGCCCTGGTCTGCGAAGATCCCACATGCCGTGCAGCAACTAAGCGCATGTGCCACGACGACGGAGCCTGCATTCTAGAGCCCGTGAGCCTCAACTACCGAAGCCCACGTGCCTACAGCCCATGCTCCGCAACAAGAGAAGCCACCGCGATGAGATGCCCGCACACCGCAACCGAGAGTAGCCCCCGCTAGCCGCCAACTAGAGAAAGCCCGTGCACAGCAATGAGAGACCCAGTGCAGCCAAAAACATAAATACGTAGAATAAATAAGTTCAAACAGTAAATAAATACATAAACATAAATTACAAAAAAAAAGAACACCTAATGCAGGTGGGAAGGTGGGAGGGCCACCGTAGAGGTCATCTATGCTACATGTACAAGAACCCCGAGAGCACACCAATCGGTACCACACTTTTCACTGCTGTAGCCGATCGTTCCCCCTGTACTGCCACACTGTAGCACTCCCTTCCCTCATCTACTGCTATAGTCTCTTCGGAAGGTGTTTCCGAACTCTTGTTATGAGAGTGCCAGTTGAACTGTCCTCACTTCCTTCATTTATACCAGGATTGAAGACCTTGTGGTCCGAGATCCTGTCCAGAGAGCAAGCAGGCTAAGGCTCTGTCTTTGTTGATGTATTTCATCACAAAGGGCTCTACCCCCTCTCCTAGTTCATGGTGTGACGTGTTCTTGGCCTCTCGGGAAAGTGGGGAGAATGGAAAGGACCCTATATGAGAATGCTAGGCTCTGTAAAACATTTCAGGTTTTTAAAAATAAGACTCATTTTGTATTGGACTGACAACAGTCCTATGAAATACAAAGAAAGCCGAGAATCAGTGACAGGAAAGGATCACCAGTAAGAACTACAGCAGTCACCGCTTACCTCGTAGCATAGGGCACTGTCCGTGATCCTTAAGAAGAGTTAGTAGAAATGCCTTGCCCATCTTGCCCCTGAACCCCTTGAAAGGTACACGACTGCTGTGTTGGTGTTTAGGGGGAGCATCTCACTTACCAGGGACTGACTTCTCCCTTGATTCCTCTGTAGTGATGGAGACTTCCCCGCTGATGAAAAATTCCCTGGGATTGCAACCTCCAAGCCAGACAGCTTTCCTATGGAATGACAGAGAACTTGTCAAGGTGAAACACCAGTCTGCGGGAGAAAGGGAGGAAGAGAATGATGGAAATCGTTTCTGGGAAACTATTTTTACATTATGTGTTGTTTGTTCCCGGTAAATAAACTGAAATCTTCTTAACAGTACAACAAAATCTAAACCACTAAAGCCAACAATACAGGAGTATAACGTTCGAAAAAAATTTCTTTGGCTGCGCAGCATGTGGGATCTTAGCTCCCCAACCAGGGATTGAACCCACGCCTGCTGCGTTGGAAGCGCAGAGTCTTCACCACGGGACCACCGGGGAAGTCCCAGGACTATCACTTTTAAAGGAGAAGGTACAAACCCCTCGGTTCTATGAACTGGAGATTTTTAGTAAGAAGTCAATATATTTGTTGTTAGGCACATTTTATGTTAGGCTGTCTCCCTGCACAGGATGCAGGCGCCTTGAGAATGGAAGTCATATCCCTCTATAGTACGTCCCTCTTCTTTCTGCTTTGCAGTTTGCTGCTCCACTTGTTCAACCCCACCTAGTAATAACCTATACTTCCCTTGTTCCTGTTTTCCCATCTGGAAAACAGACAAAAGGCAACCAAACAACGCAAAGGTCTCAACAAATAAGGGATATCCAAAACCAGAGATGGCCAGAACTTCTGTACCCCTGATGAAATAGTCCTCATACAAAACCTGATAATCAAATTCCTTAATGCTAGGAATCACAGTGAAAAATAGTATCTGAACTGACTTCTGTCAGATGAGTGAGAACTAAGGTTAATTCAGTGTATCTGAAGCATAGAAAGTGAGGGCAAAAGTGGCACAAGATGGGGCTAGAGAAGCAGAGAGGATTCTAGACCACGCAGAGTCTTAAAGGCCAACAGTGTGTTTTCTATTCTCAAAACAATGCTTGTGAGCGATGTTTATGAGCAACGTTCCAACTTGCTTTGAAGGTTTCTTGTGTGAAGAGTGGATTGGAAGGAAACAAGATATATGGACACCAGTTAGGACCTAATCGCAACAGACAGGCAAGTTCAGTATTAGGAAGTTGAGGAAGAGCTGGCTGACAGATTCCAAAGAAATTCAGGAGATGAACTGAAGCGGGCTTAATGGGGTAGGAGATGGAGGAAAGGAAGGTCTTAGGGAATTCAAGGGTTTACTGCACACATGAGCAAAGTCTCAAAATTAATCATTTGAACGTACAGAGGCGGATCTCCCAAATGACACCGGTTAGGAAGCAACGGTACGCCCTTTAGAATTCCTAGAGACAACACAAATCAACTGTTTCGATGGAAAATTCGGCGGGACTCTTGATTTCCATGGGAATACAGAGAAAAGAGACACTGATCTGGCTTGCAGGTATATTTAGGAAGTTGTTAGCCGGACATCACCTACTAGTATCATGTAAGTAGGCCGTCCGAAGTAGGAAGCTTAGGGGAAAAACCTGGAGGAAAACTTAAAAGCTTAAGCCACACCTCTACACTACACCACCTTTCACAATTTCTTCTCAGATAAGCATCATCCCCATCAGTGAAGAAACTCGTTCGTACCTCATAATAGGAAAAACAGGCCTAAAGATTCAATGTGTGTCTTGGGAGGTCCCATCTATGCGATATCTTCCTGGGACCAGAAAAGGCCCCAGGAAGATCCATCTCTGCACCCCTGAAAGCTTACCACCAAGGAAAATGACTAGGTCCATAGATTTCCTCCCTCAAACCAGCTTACCTCACACATAGATCATTAGCAACTCCGCCCTTACTCACATTATCACAGTCACAAGAGTGGTTAGGGAGAAAAGCACTAACCAGGGGAACTAAAACAGAGGCAATCCAGGCCAAGCTGGGCTGGTGGCAGATATCTTGCTCCTTACGCTCGGGTGCATAATGCGACTCACCACAGTGCCTTTTTCACAGACCCTTTTGAACGTTTCTCCACAGAATCCAACAGCTCAAGTTAGTTCATGACGCTTCAAGGTCAACAATCGTCAAGAGAAAAACATGCAATATGTCTTACAATGTTGGATTCCTTACAAACAGGACAAGGAGATAACCATGTAGACAAAACCAGAGCATTTGAAAACATCTGTATTCTACAAACACACCAGTGAATGCTATAAATAAGGTACTATGACATAAAACAAAATGAAAACTAGATGTGAGACTGTTCTCTTCAGTGTACAGACTTCATGGCAGTTGCTGCACACTATCTAGCTACTTAGATCTTTAACTCTCTGTTCTGTTAATACCAAATGAGGCCCAAGTGTGTCAACCTGTTTCCCACAGAAACCAAAAAGTCTACATGCATCTCTTTTCTCCTGTGCCCTTTCACCTTACCTGCTCCCAATTCTCCACCAACGTCCTCCTCTTTCTCTAATTATTCTCCTCTTCATTTTGCTTGGCCTTGCCCCCAAGCATGCAAGACAGAGAGTCCTAGAGGTCCAAGATTCTAGAGTGGCTGTTTGCAAGGCGGAGGAGATTACAGTAACTGCCACACTGTATATACTTCTGTGCAAAGAAAAAGGGACAGTGTTCAGAATGTCTCTCACATATAACAAGAGCTGGAGATGGCAGGATACCTGTGTGGCCCAAGGAACTAGAGCTAGCAAATTATGGGCCAAACAATTGCAACCAAAGGCTGGAAGAGGAAAGGTCTGCAACCAGCTCTGTCTCCTAGCTCTCTGGTATTTGCTGCCAACGGGCAGAGTCTATTTCGTGAAGCATCAAGCACTGAAAAGAAGACTCCTGCTGCTGGAAGTTGACAGGAAGTAACGTCCAATGCAAGATCAAGGCTTGTCCTCGAAGCAATGCCCATAATGGAAGAAAAAAAAAAAAGAGAAAGCGGAAGAGAAATGTTAAGTCGCAAGTCCAACCTGGCCCCCAGCCTAGCCCAGCCCAAGGAAGGTAGGAGTCAAGGAGAAGAAACTAAAAGAGAAGAGCCTTGGACCACAACATTCTCCACAAGGTACACTCAACAAACTTCACCCTACTCTTGAACCAAGTTACAAAGAGAGCTTCTTAATCCCTACTTTGGCTCCTTAAAAGCTGCTATCAGTTCACTCATTAGACACATATGATTTCAGAACAACTGTAATAGTTCAAACTAGATGGCTCTTTCCTTCCTAAGGATTATTAATTAAAGAAGATCTATATAGCTCTAAGTATATGATACATAAAATAGAATACTCTGTAGAATATAAGTAACTCTTAGTTCAGTGTATTAATGAACGTCTGTAAGAAATGTGGCAATGATTTCCCTAATGGAAGAGCCTGGGGGAGGTAAATCTGTCTTCTAGGATTTCCTCCCCAGAGCTCAGAAACTCAGGTGTTGTTTTAGCTCTCCTACACTCTCTTCACCCAAGCCCGCCTTCCTGTTGGGGATCGGACCTCCCTATTGGCTCTCTCATACCTTTCAACTGCCTGCTTTGTGACATCACTCTCCTACCAAACCTACTACCACTTGGTAGAGTCTTGGGGTTTCCGTGGAGCTGTTTGGACCAGTAACCAGTGACCTCTGTACTGGACACGTGCGCCGTTCAGCTGCAGCCACTCGGACATCCTCTAGTGTTGTCTCCTCATCCCTGGTACCTGCAGTGGATGCTTCCTCTTCTCTGACCATGTCAGGTAAGAAAAGAAACTTTGGAAAGTTTTGCGTTCGATTCTTTTGCCCCTAAATTGAGTAGGAGATTCAAAATAGCATGGAAAAATGAGGGAAAGTATTGAACTACACGTCTGGAGACCTAATTTCACTTTTGACTTTGACGTTTACTATCTGTGTGACTTTGGACAAATCACTGGCTGTCTCACAAAGCCTGTTGCTTTCCTTAACTGTTACGTTAGGATACCACGTTGGGTTGATCACTCTGATCCCCTTCTTTTCCAGTATTGAGCCTTAAAGGGTACCCATGTAGAAAACGAAATCAGACACTTCTCAAGAGTGTTTCAACAGAAACATAGAAAAGCCAGGGGACATAGAAAACTAGCAATATATACCAAGATGTTTCATCTCTAATGGTCTCCCTCCACTAGGATTTCGACTAGTTGAAAAGAGAGAATAGGGAGAGAGGATGGAGAGTACTGGGCTCTACAGGGAGGCACAGAGTCGAGCGTAAGGAAGTTTAGGATGGTTTTCATTAGCACAGGCCAACAGGCACCAAGAGATGGGAGAAAATGTAAGAATGAAGAGGGAAAGCATAGAGGAGCTCTCAAGAAAAACGGAGTTTGCAATGGAATGCTGATGGGAACCAAAGATTTTCAATTAAAGCAGAAACAGCACAGAGGGAAACCTGCTCAGAGCAGGGCAAAACCAAGTTGATGGTAGCAAACCCTTACATTAACAGACTAAGAAGGAAAGTAAGGCCAGAACAGGGGATCACCAGGAAAGGCAGCTTATCAGAAAAGTCATACTCCGTTTTCTTTCTTTTATTGCCTCTCTGAATACAGTTGGCCACTTGACAGTTTTGAATATAAACATTTTAGAAATACGTTTTAGAAATGATGCCTCCTATAAACAAGCAACCACAGTGGTTATCTAGGGGGCTGCTTTTCAGTGTTTTATTCTTTCTAATTTTTAAACTAGGTAGACATTTCACCAATTCAACATTTTAAGTGATATCTTCTAAATTGAATCAGAAGGACTATTTTCCTTGGTGTGATATGTAGGTTCTAAGGCAAGGCTGCTTTTCATTTTTACAGTTATTTCCTTCCTAACACAGAGAGCACATTGATCAACAGCCATCGTTCGCTTGTAGAGCTTAGCTACCGAAGAAGAAGAAGAAAAAGTCAAGCCCCACATCTCTAATTCCCCCCCCCACTTAGGGAATTCCCTGGCGGTCCAGTGCTTAGGACTCGGTGCTTTCACGGCCAGGGCCACGCGGCGCGGCCAAAGAAACAAAACAAACAAACATCCACGTTTATCGAAAACCATATTGTGGAGTCCTGTGGATTTTCTTACATTTGAAAATCTTTTTTAATTGGATTCTAGGCATGATGGTTTTTTGAGGTTTTGGGATGCCATCTTCTTGGATGCTGAAGATGATTCTAATCTAAGTTCTAGGATAAATCCAAAAACCTTCCTGATACATTTTAAGCTTCCTTTCTGCTTATTATATAAGCTATATTCATTGAAATATATATTTCTCCTAGGCTTAATACCTCTTACTTGCTGGGTAAAAATATGAAGGAGCACAATAATGAAACTCTTTTACACTTATTATTTTGCTGTCTGCTTCGTACCGGTTTTCATTGAAATACTTGTCTATATGTGTTGTGGCTACCTATACATGCACATTTATTGCATTCTGTTGCTTGTTATGCATTTTTTACTGACATACCTTCTCTGTCTGTATGCATTGGCTAGGAATTCATTCACCTCTATCACCTCCATCGTGTCTTCTGGTTAATAGTATTCACTAAAATAGAGTGGGCAAAATTCACTTTCATAATATTGCATGGATAGTACAGAATGCCATTTGTTAGTAAATTCATTAGGCTTCGATACTTGCCACATACCTCAGTTTTCATTAATATCTATGGATTTCTTTTTCGTTAACGTAATATGCTTGTCATGATTTTTCTTTGTCTTTCTAGAACTTATTGTATCTTCCTCCATATAAATCATACGCAATAGATCAGCTTATTCATCTATTAATTATTACTGCTATTATTATTGGTGGTGGTGTTATAACCACTTTATAGGTGAGGAATCTGAAGTAATCAGATAACTTTTCCCTTTCCAAAAGCACTTAAGAAATCCACTTTCGGGTAATCATTTTGAGGTAGGATGAGAAACCAGGCTTGAAGAGGGCAAAAATGACTCTTTCAATTCACCAGTTGGACTGAGCTGTACGTCACCTCTAGGTAATAGCGTGGGAACTGCACAAGCAAAGGGAGACACTGAAGACGACCATGGTAATAGCCGTACTGTTTTCTAATGGACAAAAAAAATGCCTATATTATAAGTTCTATTTCTCCTGCTTTCTGGCAGTATCATGCTCAGAGTGGAGTCCTGGCAAGGAAGTCAGGATACTTAGGTTCTGAAACCTGGTAATGATACTAACATAATGAGAGAACTTGAACAAGTCAACCCGACCTCTCTGAGCCTCAGTTTCCTTACTCACGAAATGAGACTGAGAACATCGAAGTTCTCTAAGGGCCTCCTAGTTCTAAAATGCTTCCAGTCTAGGAAATAGCATAGAAGTCAATACGAGTGCAGGCTGAAGGGAAAGACAGGGCAGGGAGAAGGTTGCTTCCAGCCTAGAGAACAATCTCTGAACCACACCACTTGGCTCTTCTGCCCGTCTGTGCCCAAGATGGGAGCACAGGCAGTTAATAGAGAAGAGTGGAAAACTGCTCAGTCCTTACAGCCATCATTAACTGTCTGATTTTGGGTTTCTCAGGAAGTAGTGATAGTAGAGGTGTCCTGATAGCAAGAACCTTCAGATGATGCCGTTCCTCAAACGTAGTGAGAATTTCTCAACCTCCCTGAGTTTTTCATGACCCTCTTGTTCTTACAGAAAATTTCCAACATCCATCTCTACTTGGAACTCTAAATTCTCTGCAGCATTCTCCTCCTGTGGTGAGCAATGCAACTTCCCTAACACGAAGTGTCTGCAACTTCTCCAGAGTCTCTGCCCCTGCCGTCAGTTCGGCATCGGCTACCGGTACCCCTTTCCAGACACTCATGGGTAGTGCCTACCTTTACCAACATTCTAGCACGACTATGTTATCTGGAGTTACTGACCACAGCCAGATCTCCACTTCAGCTGCTTCCTATCCAGGTGTTCTTGAGTGGGACATCACAGCAAGCACTGAAAAGAATTCTTCTTCACTCGGAGACTTTACTCTGGCACTCACTGACCGCCACACAGCTGCCTCCTCCATGTTTCTGGCAGCCCAGTATGATAAAACTTCAGACGCCAAGAACATGGTCCCTCTACATCCATCGCTTTCTGCCAGCCTTGCTCAGGGAACACCATCTCAGATTCCAAATCAGGGGCAGAGCCGCCTGCCACTTCCCTGCCAGGAAGGAAGCCAGGTATATTACTATAACCAAGGCACACTGGAGTCTTTACTGTATGGAGAACTTGGCTCCTGCCCGCAATCCTACGGCTCGGCGTCATACACAGGAAGTCGGGCCTCTGGGCAACCAGAAATGGGAATGGGACTGAAGGAGATTCAGCCCACAAATATCCGACCACCAGCTTCCACCTCTGCAGTCTGCCACCCTGTGTCTGCTCAACGCATCACAGAAACAAGTTTTCAAGGTGAGTATAACAAACGCCAGAGAAAGTTGAAGAATGAGGTCGGCATTCAAAAATGGGGTCAAATCGACAGCTGGGAAGGGGTGTAGAGGCAGGTAGAATTTAGATCCTGAGCCTTTAATAACCACTACCTTCGCTCAGTGCCCTCTGTTTTTAGACTCTATATGAGAACACCTAGGGCTTCCCTGGTGGCGCCGTGGTTAAGAATCCGCCTGCCAATGCAATGCGGGGGACACGGGTTCGAGCCCTGGTCTGCGAAGATCCCACATGCCGTGCAGCAACTAAGCGCATGTGCCACAACGACGGAGCCTGCATTCTAGAGCCCGTGAGCCTCAACTACCGAAGCCCACGTGCCTACAGCCCATGCTCCGCAACAAGAGAAGCCACCGCGATGAGAAGCCCGCACACCGCAACCGAGAGTAGCCCCCGCTAGCCGCCAACTAGAGAAAGCCCGTGCACAGCAATGAGAGACCCAGTGCAGCCAAAAAAATAAATACGTAGAATAAATAAGTTCAAACAGTAAATAAATACATAAACATAAATTACAAAAAAAAGAACACCTAATGCAGGTGGGAAGGTGGGAGGGCCACTGTAGAGGTCATCTATGCTACATGTACAAGAACGCCGAGAGCACACCAATCGGTACCACACTTTTCACTGCTGTAGCCGATCGTTCCCCCTGTACTGCCACACTGTAGCACTCCCTTCCCTCATCTACTGCTATAGTCTCTTCGGAAGGTGTTTCAGAACTCTTGTTATGTGAGTGCCAGTTGAACTGTCCTCACTTCCTTCATTTATACCAGGATTGAAGACCTTGTGGTCCGAGATCCTGTCCAGAGAGCAAGCAGGCTAAGACTCTGTCTTTGTTGATGTATTTCATCAGCAAGGGCTCTACCCCCTCTCCTAGTTCATGGTGTGACGTGTTCTTGGCCTCTCGGGAAAGTGGGGAGAATGGAAAGGACCCTATATGAGAATGCTAGGCTTTGTAAAACATTTCAGGTTTTTAAAAATAAGACTCATTTTGTATTGGACTTATAACAGTCCTATGAAATACAAAGCGAGCCGAGAATCAGCGACAGGAAAGGCTCACCAGTAAGAATTACAACAGTCACCGCTTACCTCGTAGCATAGGGCACTGTCCATGATCCTTAAGAAGAGTTAGTAGAAATGCCTTGCCCATCTTGCCCCTGAACCCCTTGAAAGGTACACGACTGCTGTGTTGGTGTTTAGGGGGAGCATCTCACTTACCAGGGACTGACTTCTCCCTTGATCCCTTTGTAGGGATGGAGACCTCCCCCCTGGTGATGAAAAATTCCCTGGGATTGCAACCTCCAAGCCAGACGTTTTGTGTGACACAAAGTCAAGAACTCCCCAAGTCCTGCAGTAGCAGAAACAGCCACATACTTGAGAGTAACCCACCATCTGAACTTGGGGACATTTCAGTGACAGCTCCAGTCCAGAGTGCCAGGCGTCTCCTGGCCCTGCCTCCAGCTCCAAGCCAGGGACAAATAGAGAGTAAGCACGTGGATGATATCAAAACCAAGCTTTCAAAGCCTCTGGATGCCTACCAGATCCCAACAGAGAACCAAGATCCTCCACTACTCCCTTTAGGAATCCCTGATATTCACCAGCCGCTGGCCTGCACCGATCCCCTCAGCCAAGAGGAGCAGCCTGG